>NC_090826.1:34587848-34890878 GCF_028021215.1 Eschrichtius robustus
ATGCACGCTCATAAAAAAGTCAAACATTACAGATATGTATAAAGCTAAAAGTAGAAACTTCTCGGCCCGCCTTCTGCCACTTCTGTGCCCTGGAATTACTCAGTTTCAGTGCTGCCTTTCACATTTCCTATGTATATACAAATATATATGGGAATATATGCAAGCATATACACATATGATTTTCACAAAAAAATGGAACCTTTCTATGTATACTCTTCTCAAACTTGCTTTTTTTAAGAATACAGCTTGGGCATATTCTATATCAATACATATTGATCTACTTTATTATTTTTAATGACTACATAATATTCCATTATATAGACACACCATCCTTTTTAAAGTTGCTCCCTCTTGATGGGTCTTTAGGGAGTCCTGGTCACTGGCCATCACTGACAATGTTTCTGTGAGATCCTCATAGGTAATTATCAAAGTATGTTGTACATTGCTTCTGTGGGATGAGTTTCTAGCAGTGTGATTGCTGGGCCATACAGGATGTATGTCTTTAGGAATGCTGGAGGCTGCCAATTGCCCTCTAAAATGCTTGGGCCACTTTATACTTCTGCCAGCACTATACGAGGGGCCCATTGCCCCACATACTCACCAACAGTGGATGAAATCACTTTAATTTTAGCTACTCTAATTGGTGGTTTTTGTCTAATTTTTGTTGTTGTGAAATTCAGTGGAGGGACAGAGACTGCCAGTTCTTCTCCTGAATCCAATCCCCTTAATCCAATCTCCCATCCCAGTACAATTTCTAGTTGGGCATTTGTTCACCCAACTAAAGGGATATTCCTTGGAGTCTCTTGAAGCTGGGTGTGTGGCTGAGATCTGGCCATACATGTGGCCAGACGTAGGCATAAGAGAAGTGTGTGATTTCCACATTACGCTCTTAAAGGAAAGGGGCATTCCCTCCCCTTCCCCTTTTGCTAGACTGCTGGACGCGGGTTACTGTGCCAGCTGACTATGGATGCAGTGGCAGAAAATGGAGCAGCCATCTTGGACCATAAGATGGAATCTGAATGTTGAGGATGCAGAGAAACAAGATACCTGATACCTCACATCCCTGACACTCCAGAATCACTGTATACTGGCTCTGGACCATCCACCTATATTTTTACATGAAAAAGGAAAAAAATCTTCCTTCTTTAAGCCACTGTATTTTGAGGTTTCTTTATTACAGCCCCCAAACTTGACTAAAAGAAGTAGGAATTGGGAAGACTTTTTAAAATGCACTTACACTGACTTTTTCTGCAGAAGTCCTGTCAGCCTCTTTTCCCAACTGGGTTTAAGTTCCTTGTGAGCAGCACCTTATCTCACTGGATATTTAATGATTGATTACAAGTGTTCTGCCAGTTTTCTGGTCACTCACAGTTAAGGGGAACCTACCTTTGCACACTTGCATTACTCCTAGAGATGACCTATTGCCCAGATACTATGCAACGCTGCATCAGGACCAAAGGAGAAATAGAAAACTGTATCCAAAATGTGTGGCACAGCAATCACTGTGCTTTATGCAGTTTAAAAATTCTCATAGAATTTGTGTGATTTCTCAGAGTTATATATTTTTTTAAGTTAGAGATTCAATAGACGGTGAGCACCAATATGATAAAACTCTTAACTGCCTTGTGGACATGCATATGGCTCCTAAACAAAGCAGTCTGGAGTGCCAGGGGACATGGACAACATAAACAACCACATATGTTGATGTGCTAAGTCATCCCTGAGGTGCTTCTTCTAAACTGCGCTCAATTCTCAGCTGCCAGACAGACAAACCAGCTGTGACAGAAGAATCCATGGAATCTGGGAAAAGTACCTTGGAATCTTCTTCTATTTTTTTTTAAAATTTTATTGAAGTGTAGTTGATTTGCAATGTTGTGTTAATTTCTGTACAGCAAAGTGACTCAGTTATAGATATATAATATATATATTTTTTTATTTAAACAAATTTTTATTGAAGTATAGTTGATTTACAGTGTTGTATTAATTACTGCTGTACAGCAAAGTGGTTCAGTTATACATACATACATTCTTTTTTTTAATATTCTTTTCCATTATGGTTTATCATAGGATATTGAATATAGTTCCCTGTGCTATACACACAGCACAAGTAGGACCTTGTTTTTTATCTGGAATCTTCTGAAGCCCAAATAATTCTAAGTCACAGGGCATGATGGTAAATGCCAGGAAGGGTTTAAACTGGAATAAGGGTTCAGGGTAAGTTGGGGAAAAAAAAAAAAAAAAGGTGTTCTACTAAAGCCTAGGAAAATTAGGGCTAAGTGAGAGCAGTTACAAAGCTGGTGCAAATTGTTGGGAGGTTGATTCCACCTCATTCCCATATTTTCAGATAATCTGTGGGCTGCCCTTGTAATGTGGTGAGTTTGCTGGAAGTTTTAAGGAGGAGCTGGATGATCATTTTCTAGGAGACCATCAAGGAGCTCACCTCACTTATGAATGATCAGACCATGTGACTTCCACAGCCCCTGTAATTATAAAATTCCACATCCCGATGCCTTACCCCAGGGACCCTTACTTTTTATTGAAGTATAGTTGATTTACAATGTTGTGTTAGTTTCTGGTGTACAGCAAAATGATATATATATCACAGATATATATATGTATATGTATATATATATATATATATGTATGTGTGTGTGTGTGTGTATATATATATATATGTGTGTGTGTGTGTGTGTGTATGTATTCTTTTTCAGATTCTTCTCTATCATAGGTTATTACAAGATAGTGAATATAGTTCCCTGTGCTATACATTAGGACCTTGTTGTTTATTTTATATATAGTAGTTTTATCTGTTAATCCCAAACTCCTAATTTATCCCTCCCCCCACTCCCCTTTGATAACCATAAGTTTGTTTTCTATGTCTGTGAGGTTTCTGTTTTGTAAATATGTAAATATGTAAATATGTTCATTTGTGTCATTTTTTTAGATTCCACATAAGTTATATCATATGGTATTTGTTTTTCTCCATTTGTTTTTCTCCATCTGACTTACTTCACTTAGTATGATAACCTCTAGGTCCATTCCATACATGTTATTGATATTATATCAATCTTTTTTATGGCTAAGTAATATTCCATTGTATATATATATATACCACATCTTCTTTATCCTTTCATCTGTCGATGGACGTTTAGGTTGCTTCCATATCTCAGCTACTGTAAACAGTGCTGCTATGAACATAAGGGTGCACACATCTTTTTGAATTAGAGTTTTCTCTGGATATATGCCCAAGAGAGGGATTGCTGGATCACATGGTAGCTCTATTCTATTTTTAGTTTTCTGAGGAACCTCCGTACTGTTTTCCATAGTGGCTGCACCAGTTTACATTCCCACCAGCAGCGTAGGAGGGTTCAGGGACCCTTACTTTTGACTAAAGCCTTATGAAGGTCATAAGAAAGGCCTTTGTATGTCATTTGTATTCTTTTCTAAAATGTCTCTAAACCTCCCAGGGCCTCCATGAGCTATCACTCATCATCCACAGGTGCTTCGCTATAAGACATAAAGTCTTTTAAAGTTCATGTGTATTTAGAATGATGGATGATTAAAAATATCAGTGATGCCTCTTACATCTCTCTTCTCTAAGCAACTTAGAAACTTGTCCCCTAAATTCATCAAGGTAAATACTTTGCCAGCATCTTCACCCCCAAAAGACAGAGTTGTACAATACATTGTGTTGCTTTGGGCTAATAACAGCTTTAACTGGGGTCACTACATTCCCCACACAATCTAACATAAAGGCAGATTCAGGAAGAAATCCATGATGTGGCAGAGGCCATGTGTGGCAGGTATGATCTTTGTAGAATGAGCACCTCTCGTCAAGATTTAACTGTGGTTAAGTTTTTCGCTTGGAACCTCCCTCACCCCACCTCCATGCCCCAGAAGGAGCAAACATAACTACACTTTAACTTAGACTTTGAATGCACTGAAATACCAGTAAATGTAAAAAGTAAACACTCTTAAGATGGGCCCCTGCTCTCAAAGTACAAAATACACTCCCTAGTGACTGACAGTCGAAAACAGAAGTGAACAAATAGCTTCATCAATATGAGGTCTGATTGCCCAAATCCATCAGCTTTTCTCCACTACCTGGGGGCTGCACGGTCAGCCTCCTCCCACCTCGTTCAGTAAAGCCTATCACTGAATCATTAAATTCCACCCATCCATGTGCCACTTGAGGAAAAGAACCAGAGAGTCTAGGTGATTTTCCAGAGCTGCACAGCCCTTAAGTGGTGGAATGAAGCAGGGAGTTGACATCTGCATGCCCGTTCACGGCCTCTCTCGTGTCACCAAATAAGTACATTTTCTCTGTTGCCTCCACAGTTTCTTAGTAAAGGAAACTAAAGTCTCCTTCTGCCTTTGTGCTCCCTGAAATTCTAACACGCTTTGGTGAAATGATCCGCAGCAAAGTCTTTAGGTCCTATTATGGCAGTTTGAATATCACACGCTTCAGTTCTTATTGATTTTACCTTACATGCCTGCATAAAATAAAGAATGCTTGCTGATTAGAAGAAAATCTGGCAAAGAACTGACCACAGATATATTAAGGTTACATAACAACACATCAAACGTGTGGAAGTAAATATATAGATGTTAGGGAGAAACTCTCAGAAATCAGGTCACCCAGTGGTGAGCTGGTCAATGTCTTAACAACAGACGGCAGGATGGGGGTGGGGAGGGGGGCAAAGGAGGTCCGGCTTGTGGCAGTTGCTGATTTCTGTGGTGTAAATGCTGCCACCAGGGCTGATTTCAAGCTACTGTGACATCACTGAACGCAGAAATGGGGAAAGATGTGGAGAACTGGGTCCACGAGTAGGTATGAAGCAGCTCCAGTACACACCACACACCATAATGAGATTTATGCTGCCTTATTATTTACTTATTCTTTCTTTTTTTTAATCATGTGCCTACTATAAGCCAGACATTGTGCTAAATACAGGAGATTAATAGGAAGGAAAAGGAAACTTGGTCCTCATCCTCTTGGAGCTCACAGTCTAGTGGTAAGATAGACATTCAATCATAAAAGTATGAAAAAATGTAAAATTTTAACTGGGATAAATGTTAAGGAGGGGCAGTATATGGTGCCAAGAGGTCATGGAGCTGGAGGATGGATGGGGTCAGCTTACCTGAGGGAGTGATCACTGAGTTGAAGCATCATCACGCAGAGTGGGGAGAGATCTGGTCAAGCCAGAGGCCAGAGCATGAGCAAAGGTCCTGTGGTGAGAGGGAAGTTGCCTATCACATGATAACATCAAGACATAATTGCCTTTGTCCTTTTCTTTGCCACATTTCCTTACCTGTCAAGGTTTCAAAACTCAGTCAGAAGCATCCTGGGTTGCTGCAAAGATAATTGGGATTTTCGTATCAGGAATGCAAAGATAAATATTTAATGTTCTATTTTTCAATGTCTTAAAATAGGCTTCTGTGTTGAACCCCATGTCAGAAACGATAGTTTTGAAAGCCAAAGTTTTGAATTTGCAAGAACTAGGTTTTATTGGGAGAGAACAGGAACATCTCTTGAGACTCCAAAGGGAAATGATGTCAAATTTAAGCCTTATCTGCCAAATGGACAGAGGATAGAAGACATCAACCACACCCTTCCCTGGGCAGTGGACGGGTATGTTGGATGAAGAATGATCCTCCAGGAAGAAAACTGGTGGGTCCTGGGCAAGGGGAACAGCGAGGACAGAAGGAGATAAGAGCACAACTCTCTCCAGCACCAGAAGGCTGTGTGGAAGCCAAGGCAGCGCTCATAGACCATCATCCAGGGGGCTCCAGGGGTCTCCCCAGCTGAGGGGCCACATAAGCAGTGCCATCACTGCTCTCTGGAGAGGACCTTTCATTGACAGTTCCTGCAGGTCACTCATGATGAACCAGAAAAGTGACACTCTCCCAGACCCCGAAGTTGTGTTGAGTGTCATTGGAGCTGCCCCGTGCTCAGCAATCCAGGACACACATCAACTCCCAAACACAGGGTGGTGTTCCTGGCTCCCAGAGGGGCTGAGGCAGGTGTAGAAGGCAGAACCCTTAGCTGCACTGGGATGGGAGAGGGAAATGGTAAAACCAGCCCCTGTGCACTCAGTTGAGAAACACGAAGGTGGACGGTGTGGCTGGAGAAGTGTGCAGGTGGAGGGATGGAGAGATGGAGGCCACACCAGACGGCCTTGTAGACCCCACTAAGGCACATGTCTTTAGATAAAGCAGCAGCCCCCTGGAGGGTTTTAAGCACGGGAGAGCCTGGCGTTGCGGTGTGAAAAGAAGCTGGAGGCGGAGTGCTTTCTGCGAGGGCTGGATGAATAGCCAGGTGGCCGGCACATCCGTGCCCTCACGCTGTCCCTCAAGTGCTCTGCCCAGCATTGCCAGCTTCCCTGCTGAGTATCATGAGTCCCAGGCTGATCCCGGAGTCATAATTCTCTTCCCACATTATTACTCATTATTGGGGACAGTGTGAGGAAATGGGCTTTGTCTACATGGTGGCGAAAATTAAAATTGTAAAAATTTATAAAAGTAAATTTTCCATATTTTGGAAGTTTATAGACGTGTATCCCAAAGAAACAACCTAAATGTCCAGCTGTAGGGAATTACAAAAATAAAGTATGGTACACGGTACATCTGTATATGGAATATTGTGCAACAGTTAGAACGAGGTTGTACCATTTATTGGCATGAAAAGATCCCCAAAAGAGAGTGTGAGGTGTAAATAGCAGGTTACAAAATTATACATGTAGTGTGACTCGTGTGTGTGGATGTGTGCACACGTGTGTGTGTCTAGAGCAAAAAAATATGGAGGATTATTTCAAGCTGATGATGGTGACTTTCTTTAGAGGGGAAATTGGGGGGATCTTTCTCTTTTTATGGGGGGCATTTCTGGAATATTTGAATCATAATGTATTATTGCATCTGAAGACATGCAAAACAGTAAAAAAATTAAGGCAAGTTGGATAAAAGGGAAGCTCTGATAAATGGTCAAGAGGCTCCCAAGGAGGGTGACCACACCTGGGTTTACTCTTTCCTCTGACCCTGGGCAAGGCTTTCCATCTCTCTGGCCCTCAGTCTCCTTATCTGTAAAAGACTGGAGGCAAGTATAAGTTTCCGGGAAAAGCTCAGACCTGCATTCAAATCCCGATTCTTCCATTTACTAGAGGAGTGACTTCGGGCAAGTGACCCTGTTTGAACCTCAGTTTTCCCATATGTGAAATGGGACCACCCCACCCCCTCAAGGGTGGTCATGAAGACCAACACAGCAGCCTTGCCCCATCTTGGAACAGGGTAGGTGTTTACGCAAACTTAGTTCCCTCATCCCTGGTATCTTTAGAGTTTCTCTCCCTCTGAAGTTCAGTGATTCTGGACCTCTGAGTGGTCTTGCCTGAAAGCATGACCTCAGGCAAACCATCCCCCTGCTGCGAGAAAGCTTTAACTTATCACCGTGTGCTCAAACTGCAAAAATTCTTTATGCTACTTTGTGTCCAGCTTCAGGAATTCAAATGAAATATTAATTTCACCATCCTTCCCTTAAAACAATTTGCAGTCTAAGACAGGATTTGAGAACTCTTATTTCACCAACTTAAAATTAAAAGACTGTTTCTTTATAGCCATTTTTATCTCACAAAAATGTGATCGTTTTCTATCATATGAGAGGTCTTGTCAAAAAGGAACATTAATTATATCAAACACTAAACACAGCTTTTGAAACTCTGAGTTTTAACCAACTAATTGAAAATAATTATATTTCAAAGAATTCTTACATTTCACTGAAGCTAATCAAGCCTAGTTAACTTTATTCATTCATTCATTCATTCATTTAATCAATGAGTATTTTAATTTTGAGTCCCTACTGTGTGTCTTGGTGTTAGAGATCATTATTTTTAAAACATACAGAGATTTTAAATATCTCAACCTTCGTGAACCTTATCTTCTAGCAGGGATGAGAGCTGAGAGACATGGATAATAAACAAATAATGATGTAAAGGAAAACAAAACATCAGGAGATGAGAGTTCTGATTTTAAATACCAGAGTCAGGTAAAGCCTCACTGAGACCAAAAACCTGTAAACCTTGCTCTACATGGGCAAGTCATATGGGAATAGCAAGTGCAAAGGCCCTGAAGTGGGAGTGAGCCTGGCGCCTTGAAGAAATGGTCAAGAAGCAAGCCAATGCAGATGGAGCAGAGACACAAAGACGAGAGCTGGAGAGATGAGTCGGAGAGGCAATTTCCAAGATGGAGTATCATCTACCAGGTCAAAAAACGTCAGGGACGCCAGAGGCAGCACAGAGGTCCTTTCAAGGAGCTGCCCTACCGAAAGATAGATGGCAGCTGGCAACCAGTGCCTTCTCCCAGAGACAGATATTCATCAGCACCAAAGGAAGGAAAAGCAACCCACATCTGCCACTACCCCAGAGGGTAGTTGGAGCAGCACTTGCGCTCAGACATAGGCAATGGTCAGAGAAAAGACATACCCCTTGATGTTGGAGGCCTCTATCAAGCATGAGAGTGCTCTACAGGCATCCTAGCCTTCTGAGAACATCTCTGAGGACCTCTACGTAGAAATATATCCAAGGACCTATGTTGTCACTGTGGATTCAAATGACTTAATCAAAAAGACTCATGTCATAGCAGCTGATTCATGACAAAGTGTGGACTTGGTCCTCCCCATACGATGTTGACCGTCATGGCCATTACATCACTTTTTTGTTGAGTAGCAAGAATAAAGCCACAGCTACCATATGATTCTCTTCCAAAAAAAAAAAAAAAAAACAGAGTGGAGACAGGACAAGCAGTAGATGCAGTTGGGGCATAACTGAGACCAGCCTGCATAGGGCTACACAGGCCACTGCAAGGATATCGGCTCTCACTCTGCAAGACAGAGGAGCACTGGAGGGTTTTGAACAAAGGAACAATGAGATCTGAGTGAGGTTTTAACTAGGTCACCCTGGCTTCTGTGCTAGAGAGCAAGAGTGGAAACAGGGAGACCAGGCAAGAGGCCCGTGCAAAAGTACCCCCGGGAAACAGTGGAGGTGAGGTCAGAGTGGGAGCTGGGGCGGTGGTGAGAAGCGGTCACATCTGGGTGTATTTTGAAGGTACAGACAACAGGATTTACTGAAGGACTGGATGTGGCGTATAAGCGAAAGTGAAGGGACAAGGGTGACTCCAAAGATTTTGGCCTGAACTATCAAAAGGATGGAGTAAGCATTTACCAAGATAAGAAAGAGCAGGTTTTAGGGGGAAGACCAAGAGTTCATTTGGGACATTTCATATTTGAGATGTTTAATGGACATCCAAACGGAAACATCTTGTAGGAAGTTGGACCTACTATGTTGGAGTCCAGAGAAGAGGTCTGAGTGAGAGATAAGTCTTGGGAGCTGGGAGTGTGTAGATGGCATTTTAAATTCCACTGATGAGACCACCAAGCAAGTGAGTGAAGAAAGGAGAAAAGTTCCAAGCTCTGAGTCCTGGAACACTGCAGCATTTAGAGGTTGGGAGATGCAGAGGTACCAGTGAGGGAGACTGAGAATGGGAGGCTAGTAGGATGTAAGGAGACTGTGGTGTCCTGGAAGGCAAGTGTCTCAGAAGGGAGAGATGAACAGTGACAAATCCTGCTAAAGGAATTCAACCCTACATCTGTCTGGCTCTGGAGTCCCCGCTCCCAAGCTCTCCCAACCTGTTAGTTGGAAATCACATGCAAAGCTACAGTGTTGATACTCAGCAGAACTTACTGGTGGGATGAGCACCATGTGGACAGAGCTGGGCATGATTATGAAGGCTAAATGGAAAGAATAAAAGGGTACTGTCTGTTTAGAAACCTTGGACCTTCCTGAAGAAATTTACAATCCATAAATAAAAGTGTTCAGGGTGGTAATTGCACATAACACCATATTGAATTTTCTTAAAGCAAGGCACATTTATACATAGAAATATAAAATGTAGAGAGTGAGTGTAGGTAAATTCAAAGAAAGAGACTTGCCCAGGGAGCTTTTGAGAGGAACATTCACTACTCCCTGAACTTTGTTTAATATCCAGGTTATTGATCTTATAATCCTACCAAGCACTTAGCATATTTTAAAACATTAAAACCATTAGCATGACTCAGTCACGCATGATTTATACAAAATACAAATCACAGCTGATGGATTTAACAACTTAGGTTTCCACAAACATGAAAAAACTGATTACTAACTTATTTAATTATTCTTCTGAGTGTTTAGGATCATAGCTCTCTCACCAGATTTTCTTAGATAACTTAAGCACCCCTAAAATATCACAATGTTTAAGATCTGATTATTACTGTTATATTAGATACCATTTTAAAATACTAATACCACAAATTTAAACTTAAATAATTTTCCCTTTTTATGGGGTTACCTCCTAATATTGTAGTAATTTTACCAGATATGATAGCTATACCTGCTTTGTCCCATATAGTAGCCAGTAGCCTATATGACTATTTAGGTTTAAATTAATTTAAAATTTAGTTCCTGCTCACCACGTTTCAAATTCTCAATAGCTACATGTAGCTGGTGGCTACTGTATGAACAGCATAGACATAGAATATTATTGCACAATTGCAGATGGTTCTTTTGGATAAAGCTGTTCTATACCTTCTTTGGGTTATAGTCATCTTATTTGACTCTAAAGAAGAGACAAATTCTGCCTCGGAGAAGCTAAATATGCAAGGTCCAGGATATCAACCTATTAGCTCCTAGTTGAGAAACAGGACCTGGTTGTACAGTCCAAGAAGATTCAAACCTGAGCCCCCAATCATTGGCCTGAGCTTCTTTTAGAATAAAATTTCTCTCACTACATCACTGGGATTTATTTCACGTAAGATTCAGGGTTTTGACATTTCATCTCTTTCCCAGATATGTTGCCCTCTTTAAGTTTCACCACTCAGAATGACCTGACTCAATGATTATTATTGTGATCTATTGATCTATTCTGTTAGTATTATTGAAATTTTAAGAGAGCCTTGTAAGAATCTCACTATAATTAGTGAGAATTTCTAAATGAGAGGTAGACTCTGTGCATTCTCCTCTTCGACAGACCGGATAATTCATCATCTCAGAACTCACTTTGCTCCTACTGCAGGTGACCACTGATGCAGAATAACTGCCGACCCCTATTGACCTGGTTCTCTCAATTGGCCCATGGTTTCCAACAGGCCTTCTTGTTCTTGGTACCATTCTGATTTTTTCCAGGATTCTTGCCTCATTGGCTTGTTTGTGTTTGTTCTTTCTTGCTTAAATAGGTTAAAACACCCTTGAGTACCATGAGTAAAATCAGCAGACACCACAGACAACAGAACAAGACCCACAAATACTTCTGGAACTGGAAATACCAGAAAACTCAAAGAAAATTATGATTAATTTTTTTAATAAAAGACAACATGTATGAGACATAGGTGGGAAGGAGGAAAATATAGAATGACTTGGAAGATAAAAATATAGAGTGACTTTAGAAGACTGAAAAATGACCAAATAGAACTTTTGAGAAAGAAAATACAAAATAACTAAAATTAACATATTTATAACAAATACAAAATAACAAGTAGGTTTAGATACATTAGAATTTGACATGTTCATGTACCACAATGTTCACTGCAGCACTATTTACAATAGCCAGGACATGGAAGTAACCTAAGTGTCCATCGACAGATGAGTGGATAAAGAAGATGTGGCACATATATGCAATGGAATATTACTCAGCCATAAAAAGAAATGAAATTGAGTTATTTGTAGTGCAGTGGATGGACCTAAAGTGTGTAATACAGAGTGAAGTAAGTCAAAAAGAGAAAAACAAATACCGTATGCTAACACATATATATGGAATCTAAAAAAAAAGAAAAAGGTCCTGATGAACCTAGGGACAGGACAGAAATAAAGACACAGACGTAGAGAATGGACTTGAGGACACAGGGAGCAGGAAGGGTAAGCTGGGACAAAGTGAGACATTGGCATGGACATATATACACTACCAAATGTAAAATAGATAGCTAGTGGGAAGCAGCTGCATAGCACAGGGAGATCAGCTCGGTGCTTTGTGACCACCTAGAGGGGTGGGATAGGGAGGATGGGAGGGAGGCGCAAGAGGGAGGAGATATGAGGATATATGTATTCATATAGCTGATTCACCTTCTTATACAGCAGAAACTAACACTACATTGTAAAGCAATTATACTCCAATAAAGATGTTTTTAAAAAAAGAATTTGACAGGTTAAAATGAGAATTAAGTGAATTAGAAGATATGTTGAGGGGCTTCCCTGGCGGCACGGTGGTTGAGAATCTGCCTGCCAATGCAGGGGACACAGGTTCGAGCCCTGGTCTGGGAAAATCCCACATGCTGTGGAGCAACTGGGCCCATGAGCCACAACTACTGAGCCTGCGCTTCTGGAATCTGTGCTCCGCAACAAGAGAGGCTGCAATAGTGAGAAGCCTGCGCAACGCGATGAAGAGGGGCCCCCACTTGCCGCAACTAGAGAAAAGCCCTCGCACAGAGACGAAGACCCAACGCAGCCAAAAATAAATAAATAATTAATTAATTTAAAAAAAAAAAGATATGTTGAAAGAAGTTATCCATCTTGCAACATTCAGAGACAAAATATGGAAGATATATTCAATAGGTTGAGATATAAAGGATAAAATGAGATGATCTATTACAAGTTTATATGTAATAAACATATAATATGTTTACTATATGTTTCCTGTTCCAGAAAGAGAAGGAAGAGAGAAAATGAGTCAGAGAAATATTTCAAGAGGAAATGGTTAATAATTTTCCAGAACTGATAAACAATACCAATCCACGTATTTACGAAGCCAAACAAAAGCCACACAGCACAAATAAAAATAAATACACAGCTAGACACATCATAATGAAACTGCCAAACACCAAAGACAAAGAAAAAAAAAAAACCTTAAAAGTAACCAGAGAAAAAAAGATTTACTACTTTAAAAAAAAAAAAAACCTCATCTCGACTGAGAGCTCACTTCTAAACAGAAACAGTCAAAACCAAAAAGCAGTAAAATCATATCTTAATGGCCTGAAAAAAAGAATTGCCAAACTAGAATTACAGAGCCAATGACAATGTCTTTCAAAAATTAGGTCAAAATAAAAACATTTTTCAAATAAACAAAAGCAGAGAATCCACACTAAGGGAAATTCTACAGGTTGTACTTATTTTTTTATAAAGTTTTTTTAAGAAATTTATTTACTTATTTATTTAGGCCACACCACGTGGCATGCGGGATCCTAATTTGATCGAACCCGTGCCCCCTGCAGTGGAAATGCAGAGTCTTAACTACTGGACCACCAGGGAAGTCCCTACAGGTTGTAGTTTAAGCAAAAAGAAAGTGATCCTAGATGAATAATCTGAAATTCAAGAAAAAAAATGAAGAAATTGACAATACCAAGTGTTGGCAAAGACATGGAGCAAGTGGAACTCTTATATGTGGCTGGTGGGACTGAAAAATGATACAACTGCTTTGGAAAACAGTCTGTTACTTTACTATAAAATTAGATATATACTTACCTTACAAACCAGTTATTCTACTTATTATTTGCCCTAGATAAATGTAAATATATAACATATGTAACCAAATATTATAGCAGCTTTATTCATAACAGCCAGAAACTAGAAACAACCAAACCCAACTCAAATGCCCATCATTTAGAGAATGGATAAACAACTGAGGCATATCCATACAATATAACACTACTCAGGAATAAAAGGTAATGAGCTACTGATACAGGCAACAACATGAATGAATCTCAAAAACATTGTACTGAGTAAAAGAATCCAAGCACAAAAGAGTATATGCTGCATTATTCCATGTCTAAGAAATTCCAAAAGGCAAAACTAACCTATAGGAATGAAAAGCAGGTTAGTGACTGCCTGAGGCCAGGGTAGAAGGGGTTTGACTGCAAAGGGCATGAGGAATATTTGTGGATGGTGGAAATGCTCTTCATTCTAATTGTGGTGGTGGTTACACATTTTTTAAAACTCATCAAATGGTACAATTAAAATGGGTGCATTTCACTGTATTTATATTTCACTAAAATAAAGTTCTTTGAAAAAGAAAAAAGATAACACAATAGCATCAAAAAAATCTGATACCTAGAAATAAATCCAACAAACAGATGCAAGACCTCTATACTGAAAACTATAAATGAGAAAAAGTAAAGACTTAAATATAAGAATGAATTGGGATAGTAAACATTCCACAAATTCTTTACAGCTCTTTCCATTAAGAGGTAGACTCTATTTTTCCCACTCTTTGAATTTGAGTGGCCCTGTGATTTTCTTTGCCCAACAGAATGTAATGGAAATGATATTGTGAGAGTTTCAGAGTGTAGGCCCCTTGGAGCACCATCCTGAGGCTGCCATGTTAAAAAAAAAAAAAAACTGCTGGCATACTAGAGGGTAAAAGGCCCGTGGGGGAGAACCAAGGCACCCCAAATGACGCCTGCACCAACTGCCAGATGCATGAGTGAGGCCGTCCTGGACCTCCCAGCCCAGCCAACCCACAGAATCAGGAACAATAATAAATTATTACTATTTTAAGCCACTAAGTTTTAGAGTGGTTTGTTATAGAGAAATAGATAATCAATGGAAGTGACATACTATGTGCATGGATTGAAGACTAGATATTTTAAAGACGTCAATTATCACCAAATTGATCTTTAGATTCAATACAATTCCAATAAAAATACCAGTGGGTTAGTTTTGTGGCAAGCTAATTCTAAAAATTATTTGGAAATGTCAAGAGCCAAAAATATCTATGTCACTAGTAAAGAAGAACAAGGTGTGAAAATTTATTCTATGAGATTTCAGGGTTTATTATAACCCTCTGGCAACAAAGAGAGTGTGGTATTAGTACAAGATTAGATAAACCAATAGAAAAGATGAGAGAGCCCAGAAATACACACGCACACAAAAATGCACATACACACAGGTCATTGATGACAATTACAGAGAAAATGATATTGAAGAGAACTGGAGAAAGAATACGTTTTTTTAAATAAATGGTACTCAGTTAACTGGATATTCATATAAAAAAGGTCATACTTGATCCCTACCTCATATTGTATACACAACATGAATTACAAGTGGATTATGGATCTAAATGCAAAAGGCAACAATGGCACTTTTAGAAGATGATAAGGAGATCTTCACAATATCAGGGTGGAGAAAAGCTTAAGAAATAGGACATAAAAAGGACTAACTATAAAGAAAAGATTTATAATTTGATTACGTTTATTTAAGAGCACCTCTTCCTTGTTGGAGAGGAAGAAATTTTCCTCTACCCTTCTAGGTTCTTCTGGTTGATCTAAGTATTAAATTTACAAGAGACAGATCAACAGGAGAAAATCAAACAAAAGTTTAGTAACATGTATACATGGGAGAGATCCAGAAAAGCTGAGTAACTTGCCAAAATGGCCAAGGCCCTCACCTTAAATGCCATCTTCAGCTAAAGACAAAAGAGGATGTTGGGGGTAGTGGTTTAGGACGTCAAAAGGGAGGAAAGAAATTCACAGGAAGATGGAAAAGTAAATGTTTGGTAAATAAATGTTTGCTGGGCCATGCAGAGACAATGGGACACAGAGTGGACTCTGATCTCTAAAAATTTCCCCCACCACCCCTAGCCCATATTCCTTGCAGATATCTCTGGTGATAACTCTATTCCAGGAACAGGCCCACTACCTAAATTCTTCTAGGCAGTTGGGGGAAGGTCCAAGTTTCTTCCTGAGTCTTTTGGGTCTTGATTGTTTTTAGTTCAAAATAATCTGCATGCCAAAGGGACATTTTGGGGTAGTAAGTTTTGCTCCCCTATATCCTCAAAAGACACCATTAAGAAAGTGAAAAATTCAAACCATAAGAAGGGAGAGATTATTTGCAACAATATAGGTGACAAAATGGCTTGCATCCAGAACATCTACAAATTAATAAGAAAAAACTAGAATTGAAAAATGGGCCCTGGGACTTCCCCGGTGGCGCAGTGGTTAAGAATCTGCCTGCCAAGGCAGGGGACATGTGTTCGAGCCCTGATCCGGGAAGATCTCACATGCTGCAAAGCAACTAAGCCCACGAGCCACAACTACTGAGCCCATGCCCTCCAGAGCCTGCGTGCCACAACTGCTGAAGCCCGCGTGCCTAGAGTCCATGCTCTGCAACAAAGAAGCCACCTCAATGAGAAGCCCGCACACTGCAACGAAGAGTAACCCCCGCTCGCCGCAACTAGAGAAAGCCCGCACGCAGCAACGAAGACCCAACGCAGCCAAAAATAAAATAAATAAATAAATTTATTAAAAAAAGAAAGACGGGCCCCCCAAAATTGAACAGGTACATCACAAAAGGGGAAAAAATGAGCAATAGCACGTGAAACAGTGCTGAACATCATTGATAATTAGGAAAATGCAAATTAAAATTACAATGAGACTACATGCCCTATGACCCAATAATTCTACTCTGCCTAGATATATACCCAACAGAAAATACGTACGGGTGCACCAGTGTTCTTGGCTGCTTTACCTGTAATGACCTCAAACTGGAAACTACCTAAATGTCCACCAACAATAGAATGGATAAATGCATTTGTTGTATATTCAAACAAGGCAGTATTACACAGTATTGAAAAATGAAAAATTTACAGCTACATACACGATAGATAATCACACAAACATAATGTCAAGTGAAAGAAATTATGGCTCAAAGAACACATTCTTTTCTTTCATACATTTAAGTTTTCAAATTAGGCAAAACTAAACTACAGGATTTAGGGATACGAGTTTAAGTGGTAAAGTTATAAAGAAAAACAAAGACATAATTACCATAAAAGTCAGGATAATTGTTACCTTTGGGGGAAGGGAAGGAATAGTAACTGGCAAGGGGGTTGGCGGGGGTGGCCAGTGGCTGGGGACACTAAAGATGTTTTATTTTCTTGACAAAGCCGGTAGTTACACAAGTGTTTGATTTGTGATAAATCACTGAGTTCTGTATTTTTCTGAACTTTTTTTGCATGTGCATTATATTCTATAATAAAGAATGTTGAGTAAAATAAAAAGAGTAGCATTAAACTTTCTACCGGGGTAGAAGGGGTTTGTCACTACCGGGAAATCTGGATGGTAGAATATAACAGAGCAATGCCTTCAAAATTCTAAGAGATAATTATTTTCAACGTAGATTATTACATTATTATAATCAGACAAGTTATTTATCAAATATATGGGTATTATAAAAATATTTTCACACATATATGAATGAAAATAAATTTACCTTCTGCACCCCTATTCTAGAAATAGCAATGTAACCCATGAATACAGTGAAGAGAAGTTCCACAATGATATCAGAACAACCACTCTAGATTGGAGTAGGGGGACTGAGGTCCCAGAAGGGAATTCTCCTGGGAAACATTTTCCTCAGTAGTATGTCTGATAATTACTAATAGTTTCGAAAGATAGAATAACAGGGGAAAAAAGCAATTTTTAAAATTTAAATTCAGGTGAGAAAATTAAAATCATAATACATCACTTGGTTGTGCAGGGAACAAGTTCTTTGTCATAATAATATAAAGTCTCGATATGTAAAGAGTTTGTTGATCTTTAGCTTCTAGAATCAACTTAGAGCTAAAGCGTGAATATTATAATTATAGAACTTACCATAAACATCAGTGATTTTGGCAATATAAACATGAAAGTATATAAATGGCAGAACTTGGGGTACGGAATAAGGAAAGGAGGTGAAGAGAAGAGTACAGACACTGACAAAGAGGGGAATCAAAAGGTACTGCCTCTATTTGATAGAACAAGAAATAAAGACATGTCCCTCCATGATCTAGTCCCTGTCTACTTCCTTAATCTAGTCTTACACTCTTTTGCATTGCCTCCTGATTTCCTTCATCACCTCAGGTGTCTTCACTGTCTCTGCTCAAGTGTGAGTCATGGACAACTGGCACTCTGTCTTCCTCTTTGCTCACTTAACAATCTTCATCCTCCAGATCTCACTTCAGGCTTCACTTTCTTAGGGAAGCCTTCCTATACTCTCCAGATTAGATCAGATTCTCCTATTAAATACTCTTCTAGTTCACTGCACCTTCAAAAGATGCAAAAATGTTCAAAAGAAGGTGAAAAATAATTGCTCTGACCATAGTTATTCATATGTGTATCAGTCACCCTTGCCACAATAATGCTGCATAACAACCATCACCAAATGTAAGTGGTACACCACAATAAATATTTGTTCTCTGAGGCAGTTCAACTAATGTGTGGTGGGACTCACTCATGCATATGTGGTCAGCTGCAAGTCAGGTAGGCAGGTTTGCTGATCTTGACTGGACTCTTTCTCAAGCCTGGAGCCTTGGCTGGGACAGTCGTTCTCCAAAAGGATAGCCCAAAACGATTCTTAGTGTCAGCATTCCAAGAGAATGAGCAGATAGGCACAGGGCCTCTGGAGATCTGGGCTCAGGACTGGCATACCATCACTTTTGTCTCAGTCTATTGGCTGAAGCAAATGCAAGGCTAGCTAAGATTTGAGAAGTGAGAAATAGACTTCATCAGTTGTTGGGATGGCTGAAAAGTCACATTACAAAGGGTTGGATACAGAGAAGGGTGGGAACTGAGCCCTGTTTTTTACGTTTTTTTAATTTTGATAAAATGCCCATAACATAAAAATTACCTTTAACCACTTAAAAATATACAGTTCAGTGGTATTAAATAAAGTCACATTATTGTGTAGCCACCACCAAAATCCATCCCCCATGGCTCCTTTCATCTTATAAAACTAAAACTCAATGCCTATTAAACAATAACTTCCCCTTCTCCCCTCCCCCCGGCCCCTGGCAATTACCATTATACATTCTCTCTTTACGATTTTGACTAAGTATCTCATATAAGTGGAATCATACAGTGGTTTTTGTGCGTGTGTGACTGGCTTGTTTTACTTAGCCTAATGTCCTCAAGATTCATCCATGTTGTGGCATATTGCAGAACTTCCTTCATTTTTAAGGCTGGAAAATATTCCTTTATATGTATATAGCATATTTTGCTTATCTATTCATCTGTCAGTGGACACTTGGGTAGCTATTGTGAATAATGCTGCTGTGAACAAGAGTGTACAAATGTCTCTTTGAGACCCTGCTTTCAGTTTTTTTGACCATATACCCAGAAGTGGAATTGCTGGGTCATGTGGTATTTCTATTTTGAATTTTTTTAGGAAGCTCCATACTGTTTTCCACAACAGCTGTACCAGTTCACATTTGGAACTGGGCCCATTTTTTCAATCAATATACCACAGGGTGATTTATTTGATTAATGTCTGTCTCCCTCACGAAACTATAAAGCACTATAAAGGCAGGAATTATGTTTTGTTTGTTCACTATTTTATCCTCAATGCCAAGCACAAGTGCCTGACATGTTAATAGTTACTCAGTAACTATGTTAAATCTGGGTCTGATAATTTTACTATCTGAGCTTCTGTGTTTTTATTTTCTGTTCTTTTTTTTTTTTCTGATGAATGTCAGTCATATTATCAAGTTCACTCTGATGCCTGGTTTACTTGGTTTCAAATGTTGCATTAGAAAAATTGGTTATAGGCATAATGCAAGGTCTCAGATGGCGATAACTTCCACTAAGAAGATTTATGTTTGCTTTCACCAGGTGAAAGGGGAAAAGGATGAAGGGCACCAGGAATCCAGGACCATCTGAACCCAGTTGCAGGAACTGAGATTTTCAGGGCCTTGGAGATGGGCTGCTGAGCCTGGGCAAGAGCAGGTTTAGACATTCACAGAAAGATAGACAAAATGAAAAGGCAGAGAGCTATGTACCAGATGAAGGAAAAAGATAAAACCCCAGAAAAACAACTAAATGAAGTGGAGATAGGCAACCTTCCAGAAAAAGAATTCAGAATACTGATAGTGAAGATGATCCAGGACCTCGGAAAAAGAATGGAGGCAAAGATTGAGAAGATGAAAGAAATGTTTAACAAAGACTAGAAGAATTAAAGAACAAACACTTAGAAGAATTAAAGAACAAACAAACAGAGATGAACAATACAATAAATGAAGTGAAAAATACACTAGAAGGAATTAATAGCAGAATAACTGAGGCAGAAGAACGGATAAGTGACCTGGAAGAAGAATGGTGGAATTCACTGCCATGGAAGAGAATAAAGAAAAAAGAATGAAAAGATATGAAGACAGGCTAAGAGACCTCTGGGACAACATTAAACACACCAACAGTCACATTATAGGGCTCCCAGAAGGAGAAGAGAGAGAGAAAAGACCCGAGAAAGTATTTGAAGAGATTATAGTCGAAAACTTCCCTAACATGGGAAAGGAAATAGCCACCCAAGTCCAGGAAGCGCAGAGAGTCCCAGGTAGGATAAACCCAAGTAGAAACATGCTGAGACACATAGTAATCAAACTGACAAAAATTAAAGACAAAGAAAAATTATTAAAAGCAACAAGGAAAATATGACAAATAACATACAAGGGAACACCCATAAAGTTAACAGCTGATTTCTCAGCAGAAACTCTACAAGCCAAAAGGGAGTGACATGATATACTTAAAGTGATGAAAGGGAAGAACGTACAACCAAGATTACTCTACCCGGCAAGGATCTTATTCAGATTCGAGGGAAAAATCAAAAGCTTTACAGACAAGCAAAAGCTAAGAGAATTCAGCAGCACCAAAGAAGCTCTACAACAAATGCTAAAGGAACTTCTCTAAGTGGGAAACACAAGAGAAGAAAAGGACCTACAAAAACAAACCCAAAACAATTAAGAAAATTGTAATAGGAACATACATATCGATAATTATCTTAAATGTGAATGGATTAAATGCTCCAACCAAAAGACACAGGCTTGCTGAATGGATACAAGAACAAGACCCATCTATATGCTGTCTACAAGAGACCCACTTCAGACCTAGGGACACGTACAGACTGAAAGCGAGGGGATGGAAAAAGATATTCCATGCAAATGGAAATCAAAAGAAAGCTGGAGTAGTAATACTCATATCAGATAAAATAGACTTTAAAATAAAGAATGTTGCAAGAGACAAGGAAGGACATTACATAATGATCAAGGGATCAATCCAAGAAGAAGATATAACAATTGTAAACATTTATGCACGCAACATAGGAGCTCCTGCTAACAACTATAACAGAGGAAATTGACAGTAACACAATAATAGTGGGCAACTTTAACACCTCACTTACACCAATGGACAGATCATTCACACAGAAAATTATAAGGAAAAACAAGCTTTAAATGACACAATAGACCACATAGATTTAATTGATATTTATAGGACATTCCATCTGAAAACAGCAGATTACACTTTCTTCTCAAGTGCACACAGAACATTCTCTAGGATAGATCACATCTTGGGTCACAAATCAAGCCTCAGTGAATTTAAGAAAATTGAAATCATATCAAGCATCTTTTCTGACCACAATGTTATGAGATTAGAAATCAATTACAGGGAAAAAAATGTAAAAAACACAAACATATGGAGGCTAAAAATACATTACTACATAACAAGAGATCACTGAAGAAATCAAAGAGGAAATCAAAAAACACCTAGAGACAAATGACAATGAAAGCATGGCGATCCAAAACCTATGGGATACAGCAAAAGCAGTTCTAAGAGGGAAGTTTATAGCAATACAATCCTACCTCAAGGAACAAGAAAAATCTCAAATAAACAATCTAACCTTACACTTAAACCTAAAGGAACTAGATAGAGAAAGAAGAACAAACAAAACGCAAAGTTAGCAGAAGGAAAGAAATCGTAAATATCAGAGCAGAAATGAATGAAATAGAAACAAAGAAAACAATAGCAAAGATCAATAAAACTAAAAGCTGGTTCTTTGAGAAGATAAACAAAATTGATAAACCTTTAGCCAAACTCATCAAGAAAAAGAGAGAGAGGACTCAAATCAATAAAATTAAAAATGAAAAAGGAGAAGTAACAACAGACACCGCAGAAATACAAAGCATACTAAGAGAATACTACAAGCAACTCTATGCCAATAAAATGGACAACCTGGAAGAAATGGACAAATTCTTAGAAAGGTACAACCTTCCAAGACTGAACCAGGAAGAAATAGAAAATATGAACAGACCAATCACAAGTGATGAACTTGAAACTGTGATTAAAAATCTTCCAACAAACAAAAGTCCAGGACCAGATGGCTTCACAGGTGAATTCTATCAAACATTTAGAGAAGAGCTAACACCCATCCTTCTCAAACTCTTCCAAAAAATTGCAGAGGAAGGAACACTCCCAAACTCATTCTATGAGGCCACCATCACCCTGATACCAAAACCAGACAAAGATATCATAAAAAAAGAAAATTACAGGTCATTATCACTGATGAACACAGATGCAAAAATCCTCAACAAAACACTAGCAAACAGAATCCAACAACACAGGGCTTCCCTGGTGGTGCAGTGGTTGAGAATCTGCCTGTTAATGCAGGGGACACGGGTTCAAGCCCTGGTCTGGGAAGATCCCACATGCCACAGAGCAACTAAGCCCGTGAGCTACAGCTGCTGAGCCTGCGCGTCTGGAGCCTGTGCTCTGCAACAAGAGAGGCCGCGATAATGAAGAGGCCTGCACACCGCGATGAAGAGTGGCCCCCGCTTGCCGCAGCTAGAGAAAGCCCTCGCACAGAAACGAAGACTCAACACAGCCAAAAATAAAAATATAAAAATAAATAAATAAATAAAAGAATCCAACGACACATTAAAGGGATCATACACCACGATCAAGTGGGATTTATCCCAGGGATGCAAGGATTCTTCAATATATGCAAATCAATCAATGTGATACACCATATTAACCAATTGAAGAATAAAAACCATTTGATCATCTCAATAGATGCAGAAAAAGCTTTTGACAAAATTCAGCAGTCATTTATGATAAAAACTCTCCAGAAAGTGGGCATAGAAGGAACCTACCTCAACATAATAATGGCCATATACAACAAACCCACAGCAAGCATCATTCTCAATGGTGAAAAACTGAAAGCATTACCTCTAAGATCAGGAACAAGACAAGGATGTCCACTCTCGCCACTATTATTCAACACAGTTTTGGAAGTCCTAGCCATGGCAATCAGAGAAGAAAAAGAAATAAAAGGATTCCAAATTGGGAAAGAAGTAAAACTGTCACTGTTTGCAGATGACACGATACTATACATAGATAATCCTAAAGATGTCACCAGAAAACTACTAGAGCTAATCAATGAATTTGGTAAAGTTGCAGGATACAAAATTAATGCACGGAAATCTCTTGCATTCCTATACGCTAACAACAAAAGATCAGAAAGAGAAATTAAGGAAACAATTCCATTCACCATTGCAACAAAAATAATAAAATACGTAGGAATAAACCTACCTAAGGAGGTTGAAGACCTGTATTCAGAAAACTGTAAGACACTGATGAAAGAAATCAAAGATGACACAAAGAGATGGAGAGATATACCATGTTCTCGGATGGAAGAAAAATATTGTGGAAATGACTATATTACCCAAAGCAATCTACAGATTCAATGCAATCCCTATCAAATTACCAATGGCATTTTTTACAGAACTAGAACAAAAAATTTCGCAATTTGTATGGAAACACAAAACACCCCAAATAGCCAAAGCAATCTTGAGGGAAAAAAAAACAGAGCTGTAGGAATCAGACTCTCTGACTTCAGACTATACTACAAAGCTACAGTAATCAAGACAATATTGTACTGGCACAAAACCAGAAATACAGATCAATGGATCAGGATAGAAAGCCCAGAGATAAACCCACACACCTATGGTCAACTAACCTATGACAAAGGAGGCAAGGATATACACTGGAGAAAAGACAGTCTCTTCAATAAGTGGTGCTGGGAAAACTGGACAGCTACATGTAAAAGAATGAAATTAGAACACTCCCTAACACCATACACAAAAATAAACTCAAAATGGATTAAAGACCTAAATGTAAGACCGGACATTATAAAACTCTTAGAGGAAAACACAAGAAGAACACTCTTTGACATAAATCACAGCAAGATCTTTTTTGATCCACCTCCTAGAGAAATGGAAATAAAACCAAAAATAAACAAATGGGACCTAATGAAACTTAAAAGCTTTTGCACAGCAAAGGAAACCATAAACAAGATGAAAAGATAGCCCTCAGAATGGGAGAGAACATTTGCAAATGAATCAACGGACAAAGGATTGATCTCCAAAATATATAAACAGCTCATGCAGCTCAATATTAAAAAAACAAACAACCCAATCAAAAAATGGGCAGAAGACCTAAATAGACATCTCTCCAAAGAAGACATACAGATGACCAAGAGGCACATGAAAAGCTGCTCAACATCACTAGTTATTAGAGAAATGCAAATCAAAACTACAATGAGGTATCACTTCACACTGGTTAGAATGGGCATCATTAGAAAATCCACAAACAACAAATGCTGGAGAGGGGGTAGAGAAAAGAGAACCCTGTTGGTGGGAATGTGAATTGATACAGCCACTATGGAGAACAGTATGGAGGTTCCTTAAAAAACTAAAACTGGAATTACCATAGGACCCAGCAACCCCACTACTGGGCATATACCCAGAGAAAACCATAATTCAAAAAGACACATGCACCCCAATGTTCATTGCAGCACTATTTACAATAGCCAGGACATGGAAGCAACCTAAATGCCCATCGAGAGACGAATGGATAAAGAAGATGTGGTACGTATATACAATGGAATATTACTCAGCCATAAAAAGGAACGAAATTGGGTCATTTGTAGAGATGTGGATGGATCTAAAGACTGTCATACAGAGTGAAGTAAGTCAGAAAGAGAAAAACAAATATCGTATGTTTACACATATATGTGGAACCTAGAAAACGGTACAGATGAACCAGTTTGCAAGGCAGAAATAGAGACACAGATGTAGAGAACAAACATGGACACCAACGGGGGAAAATGGTGGTGGGGGGGGTTGGTGGTGGGATGAATTGGGAGATTGGGATTGACATGTATACACTAATATGTATAAAATGGATGACTAATAAGAACCTGCTGTATAAAAATAAGTTAGTTAAAAATTCAAAAAAAAAGAGCTGGTTTAGCTCTCAGATACAACAGACTAATTTTAATATGTCCAGCTTTTCTCTCTGTCTTTAGCAAGGGGATTGACCTTCTATTACCAAAGGTGGACACTCTCCCTCAATAAATATTTGTTCGATGAGACACTGGATAAATTTAATGGTCTTCATTCTTGGCCTTTTTGCAATATTTAAATATTACAGGAGGAATGAAAATGCTGCAATTTTCAGAGGTGCTGCAGCTGTTTCTGCATTCTAGTGGTGGCAGCAATATTCCTCTTTGGGAGAGACTGTTCTTTTGTTTTGGAAAATGCTTTAATGAGCCTCTTGAGGATGCAAAGGTGAGGCCCAGAAATTAGCCTGGAAGGAGAGGTCAAGACACTGAAGAGATAACTGCACTGCCAGGAAACATAAAATATTCCTGGGGTGCAGAATTTACAATGAGGCAAACTAAATGTTTCCTTTCTTGGGTGGGAATAGACAGGAATCTGGGGCCCCAAATCTTGGAGAAGGAGGATTCTGGGTTTAGCAGACTCTGAAGTAGGAAGAGCTTTAGACCCCCTATGCGAGGGCACGGCCAGTCCTGTGCTGTAATTCCTCTGTGCTACATTCACATCTCCGCTTCTTTGTTATTTCTGCAGCCTGGTGTCTGCGGCACTGAAGGGAACTGACTGGTCCACAACTGGGACAGCCTGGGGTGCAGCAGCGTCTCAATGGAGGAACATACCTCCATATTCCACAAACCCAGAGCAGCAGTTCAGAGCTGGCAGTTGCAAATGGTGCCCAAGTTACAAGCCTCAGTCATTGATAACTTCTGTCACCACCACGCCATATGCAATTGCTCTCCTAATCCCGATCATTTTACTCCTTAAGTAGCTCTTAAATCTCACCCCTCCTTTCCAGCCCATGGCTCCTGCCCTTAAGGCCCCACCCAGGACCTGGGCAATTGCAGCAGCCTTAAGCCAACCTCCAGGTCTTTCTGCCTTAGTTCATCATCACAGCTGCTAAGGTGATTTTTTCCAAAGTACAGGTCCGGTTGCAAACTCTCCTATGCAGGATCCTCTGCTACAGGGTAAGGTCTCAGCTCCAGCCTTGGGCAGACAAAGCTCTCCACCAACCAGCCCCAACATATGTGCCAATCTCGTCTACATGGCTTCCCTCCACCTCTGTGTCGTGTGCTCAGGCTACATGGTGACACAGTGTGGTGGCGAAGAGTACAAACTCACAGCCAGCCTGCCAGGGTTTGAATCCCAGCTCTGCCACTAACAAACACTGATCATGGCTAAGTGACCCAATCTCATCTGTACCTAAGGTTGTTGTGGGGACTAAGTGAGCCAGTAAACCTAAAATCTAAGAACAGTCTGAGGATGTGGCTACATAAGTGTTTGCTAGTGTTATCATTGTTACTATTATTCCCAAACTCTCCTGCTCTATGCTCTCCCAGCCACCCGACCCCAATGTCCTTCCCATCTCATGTGCCTGACAAATTCCTATTTATTTTCAAGGCTTCTGTCACCTCCTCCATGAGGCTATTTCTAATCCTTCATGCCCCTGGCATTCACTTCTCATTTGAGATCACAATTCTCTGTTCACGTGTCTGTCTTCCCATCAAGTTATGGGCTACAAGTGAATAGGCCCCTCCCCCATCTTACTGTCTCTGTTTCCATAATGCCTGGCACATAGTAGATGTGCAATAAATATTTCTCAAGTTAATGTCCATCTCCCATCCGAAACTAGGATGCTCAACATGGGACCATGTCTCAGTCATCTTTATATTCCTCAGTTCTTAACCCAGCACATTGGATTTTACCTTCCATAACTACCAACACTCTTCAGCCAACCCTGTGAGATCCCCAGATCTCCAGCCAGTCTCTGAATAATTCTGATCTTAAACACTGGTTCTTGCCTGGTGAATGCCAGAATAGGTCACTGTTTGACCTGTCATCCACTCTTGCTATGGGCCAACGCTATGCTCCTTTGCCAGTAGCTCGCAGCCATAGGCAGAGAATTCAGAGAGTGTTTCGAGGATTGACACAAGAGGAAGATGGACAGCTTTTGTTGTGACCCCAGTTCCCATAGAATGCCAATATACATATATTTATTCACATTGGGTCTGAGTTAGCAAGAGTCTAGAGAATTCGATGGGCCAAATGGTCACTGGCCACAGAACACTTCATTGCAAAGAAAAACATCCACTTAAGTAAAAGATAAAACAAAGCAGCATGCCAACTTTATGACCTTGAATATTTCTTATTTCATTATACATTGGAGTTAAAATACTGTGCGTAATCTCAAAAGGATGGTCAAGGATATCCATTTCCGACACGTATTCTTGGTCTTATTGGAACAGAGGAAAGAGATAAGTTCAGCAGACACTGAAAATAATAATTGCTTTGTCCTGCCAAATGGCCTGACGGTAACGTAAATCAACCCCCATCAGTGAGCTTGTGGAATGCACACAAGCCCACGCAACCCTAAAAGATGGCTTATTGCTGGTGAGTAGAATCCATCTGTATTTTCTAAGATTCAGAGGACTGATTACCCTGGCTTTTTTTCCCTTTTTCCAGTTTTTACTTTATTTTTTTTAATTGAGGTAACATTGGTTTATAACATTACATAAATTTCATGTGTACAACGTTATATTTCTATTTCTATGTACCCCACAGTGTGCTCACCACCAAAAATTTAGTTTCCATCCATCATCATACAGTCGATCCCCTTTACCCATTTTACCCTCCCCCTGCCTCTTCCCCCTCTGGTAACTACTACTCTGTTCTCTGTATTTACCTGAGTGGAGGTTTTGGGGGGCTTGTTCATTTATTTTGTTTGTTTGTTTGTTTGTTTTTTATATTCCACATGTGAGTGAAATCATATAGTATTTGTCTGACTTATTTCACTTAGCATAATATCCTCAAGGTCCATCCATGTTGTCACAAATGACAAGATTTCACCTCTTTCATGGCTGAGTAGTATTCCATTGTATGTATATGCCACATCTTCTTTATTCATTCATTTCTCGATGGGCACTTAGGTTGCTTCCATATCTTGGCTGTTGTAAACAATGCCTCAGTGAACCTAAGGGTACATGTATCTTTTCAAATCAGTGTTTTCATAGTCTGGATAAATTCCCAGAAGCAGAATAGCTGGATTGTATAGTAGTTCTATTCTTAATTTTTTAAGGAATTTCCATACTGTCCTCCACAGTGGCAGCACCAATTTACATTCCCACCAACAGTGCATGAGAGTTCCCTTTTCTCCACGCCCTCTCCAACACTTGTTATTTCTTGCCCTTTTGATAATAGCTATTCCAACAGGCTTGAGGTGATCTCTCATTGTGATTTTGATTTACATTTCCCTAATAATTAGTGATGTTGAACATCTTTGCATGTGCCTGTTGGTCATTTGTATGTCTTCTTTGGAAAAATGTTTATTCAGCTCCTCTGCCCATTTTTTTAATCAGCTTGTTTTTTGTTGTTGTTGTCGTTGAGTTGTATGAGTTCTTTATATATTTCGGATATTAACCTCTTATTGGATGTATCATTTACAAATACCTTCTCCAATTTAGTAAGTTGTCTTTTTGTCTTGTTGGTGGTTTCCTTTGCTGTGCAGAAGCTTTTTAGTTTGATATAGTCCCGTTTGTTTATTTTTGCTTTCGTTTCCCTTACCTGAGGAGTCATATCTAGAAAGATATTGCTAAGACTGATGCCAAAGAGCATACTGCCTATGTTTTCTTATAATAATTTTATGATTTCAGGTCTTACATTCAAGTCTTTACTCCCTTTTAATTTTTGTGCATGGTGTGAGATAGTGGTCTAGTTTTATTTTTTCCATGTGACTGTCCAATTTTCTCAACATCATTTATTGAAGAGACTATCCTTTCTCCATTGTATGTTCTCTGCTCCATTGTTGAATATTAGTCATCCATATATGTGTGAGTTTATTTCTGGGCTCTCAATTCTGTTCCATTGATCTATATATCAGTTTTTCTGCCAATACCATGCTGTTTTGATTACTGTGGCTTTGTAATATAGTTTGAAATCAGGGAGAGTGACACCTCCAGCTTTGTTCTTTTTTCTCAAGATGGCTTTGACTATTTAGGGTCTTTTGTGGTTCCCTATAAATTTTAGAATTGTTTGCTCCATTTCTGTGAAAAATGTCCTTGGCATTTTGATAAGGATTTCATTGAATCTGTAGATTGCTTTAGGTAATATGGACATTTTCACAATGTTAATTCTTCCAATCCATGAGCCCAGAATATCTTTCCATTCATGTTTATCTTCTTCCGTTTTTTTCATCAGTGTCTTATGGTTTTCAAGGTACAGGTCCTGCACCTCCTTTGTTACACTTATTCCTAGGTATTTTATTCTTTTTGTTGTGATTGTAAATGGGATTGTTTTCTTAATTTCTCTTTCTGATAGCTCACTGTTAGCCTATAGAAACACAACAGATTTTTATATGTTAATTTTGTACTTTGCAACTTTACTATTTCGTTTATTATTTCTAATAGTTTTTTGGTGGAGCCTTTAGAGTTTTCTATATATAAAATCATGCCATCCACACATAGTGACAGTTTTACTTCTTCCTTTCCAATTTGGATGCCTTTTATTTCTTTTTCTTGCCTAATTGCTCTGGCCAGGACTACCCTGGCTTTTCTTAAAACCAATAGCTCAATATTTCAACTGTCTCTTACCTGAATAAAAACTGGGTAACAGAGAACTCCAGTGTTTTAAAAAGTCATTTGTTGAAGAGAAATAAGCACTGAGAGAGGACAACTGGCTGCTCACAGAAGCTTAGAGGACATAGTGATTTAGAGTGGTCACTCCATTCCTCAGTCTTCTCCCCATTTGGGGACACTCTTGCCTGAGCACCAGCTCCAAGGTGGACACTCAGTAAACCAAATCACAAGAACCCAGAATGTGGCCCAGAACACCAATCTATTTGTTTCCTGAGAGTTAGGGTGCGGGTTGTAAATGACACCTATCATCGGAAAACGTCTTGGGGTAAATAATCAAAAAGGACTTGAAAACAAGGCAGTCATTGGCCTGGCTTCCCAGAGGTTCTGGAATGCAGGCTTCATGGAAAGAAGGTGGCTCATGTAAAGGTGGTTCAGTCCAAACTGGGGAAATATTTAAGGATCACCTCACACTCTAGCAGCACAGTTGTAGGAGCCTCAGGGTAAGTCCCTCCATATTTCTTTATCTATTAAGCAAGGCCACCCCGTGATATCTGCACTCCCTTTGTCTTAGAATCTTCTCCACCGCACACATGAGAAGCAAGGAACTCCAAGAAGGAAAACTGGGGAACAGGGTGGGAGGGGCACCTTTGTATTGTAAACCTTTTTTAACTTCTTGAACTTTGTGCCATGTGAATATATAGCATACTCAAAGAAAAAAATATGATTGTAAAAAGAATACCCACACCCTTGGCCTTGGGAGCATTTCTGGGAAAGGCATATGCCCCAAACTGAGCACTGTCCCAACGTTTCCTGGAGCCCAGGAGAGCGGCATGCCAACCCTCTCAGGATGGCCAGTCACAAGGGCCATCCCTGCAAGCATGCGCCTGCTATGCAGAGTCCTGCCAGAGAAAGAAGCTGACACTGGGGGTGTCTTCAAGACAATGTTGGAGCACCTCAGTCCATCCTCTCTTGCACTTTTCAGTACACGAACCGTTTATGCTTTTAAAATAAATCAATAAAAAGAATGTGTCTGTCTTACAAAGTACTGAAGAACTCCTGAGCTGGTGTAGAGCACTGTCTGGCCAACCTTTTGGGGGGAATCAACATGAAGAAAATGCATGGCCGAGTGGTTAGGAGTTTTGGGGTCAGAGATATCTAGAACTGAATCTTGGCCCGATCAATTCCTAGACAAAGGATTTGGGCAAATTACTGGACTTTCCAGAACCTCAGTTTTTAAAATTACAAGTTGGGGCTAATAGTGATCCATATTCACTGGAATGTAAGCCCCGTGAGGGCAGGGACCCATCTTTCTTGTTACTGCTGTATCCAGGGCCTGGGCAATGCCTGGCACAGGAGGTGCCCAGTACATAGGTTTGCAATGAATGAAGAATGACGAATATCTCCTAGGGTTGTTGTCAGGATTAAACAGGAAGATGCACGTGAAGTGCTTAGCAAAGCGTCTGGCCCTTGTTGAACACAGAGCAAATGTTGCCTTTGATTATTATTAATTTGGGAAGCAAATTGTCAAAATTATTTTCCTTTCCTTTTTTTCATTTTTTTACTTGTTATTGAAATCTAACATATATACATAAAAGCACAACATTATTTGAATTATTTGGCCACATCCCCACCCCACTTCTCTTTGGCTGAAGACACTTCTGCCACATGGTCCACCCTGCAACACACTGTTTCTGAACATCTGTGCAGTTGTTACATCTTGAGCTAATTGGTTCAGTTAAAGGGTGGCCAGTTGGTTTCACTTCTCCAACCTAGAAACTGAAGTAGAAAAATCTTTGTTCCCTGCAGGTACCTGCAACAGCCTGTTGGAGCACCCAGGAATGGGTATATGTCAGTGTAGACACTTCAATGTCAAGAGCACATCTTAGCTCTGAGGTCTCCCGTGGTTTCTGAGTGCTACATGCAAGTGCAGCCACAAAGTTAAGGGTTTTCTCATCTCCTCTCTTAAAGGGAGATCCTGCCTTTCTCAATGATGGTGCCAAGAGCAACTAGACAGTAAAACACCAAAGAGACAGGGATAAGCTAGGGAGTGGTCTTTAGAGTTACTTGCTCATTCATTCATTCATTCGTTGCTCACCACTTCACTCAGTGTTATCATTGAGTTACATGATGACGATAAAACCATCAATAGTTACGGTCCCTTCCTTGTAGAATTAATGGTCAGGTCAGCTAAGTAGATACTGGATGAATGATTACAGATTTAACGAATATTCTGAAAAGGGGAAGTCTGGAGTTCTTTGTAAGTATATAAAGCGGGGAGCTAACTTCATGCAATCGGGCAAGGCCTTCCTGACATGTCATAGCTGTCCAAGCAGAGACTAGAGTTTGTGGGAGACCAGGTGAGGCTGCTCTCGGGCACCTTTCTAAGGAGTCCCTCAGCCACCTTGACTTGTTGTCACTGAACCACATTGGAGCCGCATCATGAAAATGCAAGGCTTTTCTGGATGCCTTGGAGTTCCCCAAGCTGTGCCCTTGGGCAGTTGGAAGTTCTGACCTTAAGGGGAAGCCAGGACAGTCACATCTAAAGCCCATCCCGCCTTGCCTGCCTCAGCATGAGAGGGACGTTCCCCAGTCCTGTGTGGCCAACACTTCCCTCATGACAGACCCTTGTCCTTCCTACTTTGCAGTAAGTTTCCAAGCTTTGGATCTTGAGATGAAAAATTCAGCTTCAGAAGTTCCAAGAAAATGCCTCCTCTCTCCAAAGTCTGCCTTTCTAGACTAGGGTTGAGAAACTTTTTTCTATAAAGGACCAGATGGTAAATATTTCAGACTTCACAGGCCATATAGTTCTGATCACAGCTACTCAGCTCTGCTGCTATAGTGCCAACGCAGCCATAGACAATTTGTACACAAACGAGCATGGCTGTGCTCCAATAAAGCTTTACCGAAACAGCCACCAGATTTGGTCCAAATGCCGTAGTCTGCTGACTCCTATCCTAGACTATTGTCTGTCTGTGGATTTAGAAAGTCTAGTGTGAAATTTACGGCTGGCGATGATTTCTTTGTTCTAGGTAGTATCCTCCCTCCTCTCTCCTGGGGCAATGAGCTTGGTCTCCTGGACCAGCTTTCAGGGCAGCAAGGGAGTGAAAAGTAAATTACTAAGAAGGGAAAATATGTCAAGAGGTTCTTCAAAGCATTTTCCTGCAACATATTAATGCAAAAAAAACAAAAGTCTTTATAGCAAATAGAATGAAATCCTATCTGACTTTATTCATGTTATACAAGCTTGGACAGCTTGGAACTAATCTCCTCCTTTCTATTCTTGCCTCCTTTCAACCCATTCTCCACTGTCCTGCCAGAGTGTCTTTTAAAAACACAAATCTGATCATGTCGCTCGCTTACTTAAAGCCCTACAACAGCTCCCCATTGCTCTTAGGATAAAGGCTCTGCAGGACAACAGAGTTCCTCCCCAGCAGCGGCCCACTTCTTCCTCACCACCAAGCCCAGCGTGCCTGGCCCCAGGGAGTGAATCATGGCTGGTCAAAGCCAATCACGGCAACCCTACACCATGACTGGTCTGGGGGTGGACTCGTGACACAATTCTGGCCAACAAGACACAAGAAGAGGTATGCTGGGGACTCTGGGGAAAGTTCTTCTGTGATGAGAGAGCATGTAAAAGAAAACTATGTTTTCCTCTGCTCTCAGAACACTTCTGATACCAAACGTGTGGAATTTTCCACACCAAGCAATTCTCCAGTTCTCAGTGGGCACTGATTGGGTGCCCTGCAACTTAACTTGATTCTGACCCTAAATGCCAGGGGTTAGTACAGACCCCAGGGTTAAGGGCTCAGTCCCACAAGACAGCCCCCCACTTCTGACTCTGTTTCAAATTCCAGGTGGTCCCCTGTACTTCTGAACCACCAGCTATAAATGGGGAGTTCCCACCACCCCCTCCTTCAGGGTCAATAATTTGCTAGAACATCTCACAGAACTTAGAGAAACATTGACTTATGTTTACTGTTTATTATAAAGGATATTGCAGAGGATGCAGATGAACAGCCAGATGAAGACGTCCATAGGACAATACCTGGGGAAGGGGAGTGGAACTCCCATGCCATCTCTGGGCGCAGCACCATCCCAGCACCTCCATGTGTTCACCAACCCGGAAGCTCTCCAAACTCCATAGTTTAGGGATGTTTATGGAAGCTTCACCATGTAGGCATAATCAATGACTCGCTCAACATCCAGTCCCCCACCCTCCTCAGAGGTTGGGAGGTGGGGCCGAAAGTCCCAAGTTTCTCATCATGGCTTGGTCTTTCTGGTGACTTCTGAAGCTATCTAGGGGCCCTCAGTCACAAGTCATCACCTTAGCATTCAAAAAGACATTCATCACTCTGGAGATTCCAAGGGTATTAGAAGGTCTTATGTCAAGAACCAGGGTCAAAGACCAAATATTAGAATAAAAGATGTTCCTAACCTCCCATCACTCAGGAAATTACCAGGGTGTTAGTTAGGAGCTCTATACCAGGAACCAGAGACAAACACAAATATATCTCTTACTACACCACAGCAAGCAAGGAGAAGGTTTTTCCATAGCCCCTTCCTTTCTGCTTGGGAAACTGTCATATGGGGATGTGATGCCTGGAGCTGCAGGAACATACTGGATCATACCACTTCCAGGCTCTACCTTAGAGAGAATGAAGTTGATCCAGAATCCCCTGGGCGCTCTGAAGCATCAAGTGCCCAAGCTTTAACCCAGGGTGAGCTAAGTTTCTAAGAAAGCTGGACCAAATTCAGCTCTTGACTGTGTAGGGAACAGGAAGATGGATGGACGGGTCCCAGTCTCCCTGGGTTGTGGCTGACAGGAGCCTCTCTTCCCTTCCTCAGTGTGCACATCAAGCACACTCTCCTCCCAGGGGACAAACTCAATGGATAGTCACCAAAGCTGTCCACTGATGGCAGGTCAGGCTCATGGCCGAGCACTGTTAAGAAACTTCAGGTTGAATTAATTTGCAGAGCTGCAGAAGTACTTGGTTTTATTTACCCAGCTCAGTACCCAGATGGATTTTCAAGACTTTGAGCTCTTCTGTATACATGTCACGCCGCCAAAGTTGCTATAAACCCTTGGGCAATTTGCAACATATCCTAGACCAGTCTTGGCTCCCAGGGGTCACCCTCCGAGGAGGCGCTGCTAGGTTCTTGGAATGTGGTCAAAGAACTCAACAATCAAGGACTTTTCCAAATATGTGCATAAAGTTGTGAAAGCTGTACCTTCTCCCCGCCTTGGCCCAGCAGCTGGGGCTCTCCAATAGGCAGGAGCCAAGGGAAGCTCATTTTTCTTTTCTTTCCTGCTGGGATAGCACCTTTTTTTTCAGACTGACTTTAAAAGGAAGTAACAGTGGGAGAAACTGTAAGGGATCCTGCTTTTGGAGAGAAGTTGAAATCACGGCCCTGAGTGGCGTTCTCTTCCTGTGTCCCCTTGACTGCCTCTCAACTCCTTCCTTTGTGGTCTCTGGGCCTCCATGTGTCAGAAACCAGGAACGGAAGGCAAAAATTCTAACTGAGCTGGGATTTCCTCCTAGGAGAGGAAAAAGGCTCAAGGGAAAGAGAAACATAAAAATACAAGGCATATTTGTACATGCACCCAGAATGAGGAAAGCAAAGATTTCTAAGATGGAGTCTTCCCTGCTCAGGAAGTTAATATTGAAAAACACCGAGTGGTTACTATGTGTCCAGCCCTGTTCTACCATGGTCTTCACGTGATAACTTATTTAATCATCACAACAACCCTATAAAGTAAATGCTATTATTATCATCATCCCATGTTCCGGATGTGGAAACTGAGGCCCTGAGAGTTTGAGTTCCTTGCCCACGGCTACCGAGTTAGTGAGTGACAGAGCTCTGATCTGGACCCAGCAGTCCCATTCCAGAGCCCTCTGTGACTTCTTAGGGAAGGAGATAAAACATCAAAGACAAGGGCTTCCCTGGTGGTGCAGTGGTTGAGAATCTGCCTGCTAATGCAGGGGACGCGAGTTCGAGCCCCGGTCTGGGAAGACCCCACATGCTGCGGAGCAACTGGGCCCGTGAGCCACAATTACTGAGCCTGCGCGTCTGGAGCCTGTGCTCCGCAACAAGAGAGGCCACGATAGTGAGAGGCCCGCGCACCGCGATGAAGAGTGGCCCCCACTTGCCACAACAAGAGAAAGCCCTCGCACAGAAACGAAGACCCAACACAGCCAAAAATAAATAAATAAATAAATAAATAAAACTAAAAAAAAAAAAAAATCAAAGACAGAGTGAGCTCTTTAAAAAACAAATCAGATGGCGTGACCCCACTGCTTAAAATCCCTTCTGTGGCCTCCCACTGCCTTTAGGATGGAGACCAGCTCCTCACCCAGCCCACAGAGCCCTGTGTGGTCCAGCCCTGCACTCCTCCATGCTGGCCGCTGGCTGTGTCTCGGGCGCAGTGCTCACTCCCCCTACTGTGCCTTGGCACTGGCTGATTCCTCTGCACGATTGCTTTTCCTCCTCCCCTTCCCCCTCCTCCTCTTCCCGCGGATCTTCTATCATCACTGCCGTAGGGGCGCCCTCCCTGACCCCTGAGCATCCCCCAGTCCATGCTCTCTTCTGCCACATCACTTTCCTCATGAGTGTACCCTCTCACCAACTGAGTGATTCTTTCATTAACGTTTGTCCCTTCTCTACACCAACACCATCTAATAGAAGTGGTGGAGGCACATGGGTCATTTCAGAGTTTCTCATAGCCACATTTTAAAAAGTAAAAAGGAACTAGTGAAATTAATTTTAATAATATATTTTATTTAGCCCGCTGTGTCCAAAATATTATCATTTGGATATGTAAGCAACATGAAAATTATTAGTGAGATATGTTACCTCATTTTTATCCTACTAAGTCTTCAAAATCCAGCCTGTATTTCACACGCACAGCACATCTCAATTCAGACTAGCCACGTTGCAGGTGTTCAGGCCACATGTGACTCATGGCCCCTGCACTGGACAGTGCAAGTCTAGTCCAGTCTCCTCCCCTCAAGGAGGTCAAGTATGGCCATTTCACAGGTGATACAACTGAGATCCAAAGTGGCTAGTCCCATGGCTCTTGGCCAGAGGTGATTTCTCCCCCAGGGGACAGCTGGGGGCAGTTTTGATTGTCATGCCTTTCCCGGGGTGGGAGGTTAGGGTGGAGGCCAGGGATGCTGCCAAAGATCCTACAAGGCGCAGGGCAGCCCTTCACAATAAAGAAGATGTCAGTAGTGCCCAGGGCTAGGTGTGTGCTCTAGGACGTGTGCATGCGTTCACTGGTCGTCCCCTCTTTCCCTCCTGCTTCCGGAACCTGTTCCTTCTGTTGTCTGCACTGGCAACTGTGCCTCTTTGAGACTCACAGCCTCAGTTCCTGCCGAGCCAGCCTTTATCCATCAGTCCAGCAGTTCCTTCCCAACAGACTGCCAAGCCAGGAGAGGGGGGCCTTTCACACCTGCCTCCTGGAAAGGGGTAGGGAGCCAAGTGGCATTTGCCTTGGGTTTGTATCCTACACACACACACACACACACACACACACCCCCCAAGACTCTGGGGACGGGACCCAGTGGTGATTTCCATTGCAAACCATTTCTGAGCATCCTTTAAAATCTTCACTTGAGTTTGTGAAAGGAGGGCGAGAGCACCAGACCATGAACAGAAGCACTGTCTCCGCCTTTCCTGGTCTGCCGCGGAGTTTGCCTCCTCAGGAGAGGAGCCGGAATATGCATGAGACAGCCCTACAGCCCCAGGGGAGCTTGAAAAGGATGAGCACGCAGCCTGGGGCAGAGAAAACACTCAGGGCCCTGCCCTCCTCCAAGACTCCGCTTCCCTGGCTTATCTCTGAGCCAGGAAGCTGGTGCTGCCAACTGAGGGCATCGCAGAAGCACACTGATCCTTCAGCCCCCACCCCACCCCCACCCCCACCCCCACCCCCACCCCCATCGTTTTAGACGGAAGTTTAAGGGACACAGCTCTGAGACCGGCTGGCACCTGGGATCTGGGACTCTTTGCTGCAGTGCTTGCACCTGGACAAACGTCACCTTGAGCAACAAAACACAAAGAAACTACAAGGGACTAAAAATAACCACATGCATTCGCAGTTGGGGCAAATTATGGACAATAAGTTACAAAAAGACCAAACTCAACGCCCACTTCAGAAGAGCCAGGAGCAAAACAGGGTACTGCGCATGCCCCCTGCACTCAACACCACCAGTGGGAGGGGCAGACCACCTCAGCCACCCCTCCAGCCCAGCCCCTGGACCCGCCCCTACCCTCATCCCATGTAAAGAACCAGCTCGGGGACTTCCCTGGTGGCGCAGTGGTTAAGAATCTGTCTGCCAATGCAGGAGACACGGTTTCGAGCCCTGGTACGGGAAGATCCCACATGCCGCGGAGCAACTAAGCCCGTGCGCCACAATACTGAGCCTGCGCTCTAGAGCCCTCGAGCCACAACTACTGAGCCCACGTGTCACAACTACTGAAGCCCACGCGCCTGGAGCCCGTGCTCCACAACAAGAGAAGCCACTGCAATGAGAAGCCCATGCACTGCAACAAAGAGTAGCGCCCGCTCACCACAACTAGAGGAAGCCCGCGTGCAGCAACGAAGACCCAACGCAGCCAAAAATAAAAATTAATTAATTAATTTAAAAAAAAAAAAAAAAAAGAACCAGCTCGCCCTGCTTTGGGGAGCAAGCGAGGGAACCTGTTATTTGTCTTCGCTCCCCCCTGCTGCAGCAGGGGCTCTCATAAAGCCTTGCATGAATTTCTTGTCTGGCCTCTTATCAATTTCTATTGATTAAGGAAGGCCAAGAACCCTGATTGGTAACAGCTCCACAGAACTCGCTTCCTAAAAGGGTCAAAACTACACATTTGGAAAGCAGAAAGCTGGATTGAGATGTGAAGGGATTTCCCCAAGCTCTCCCCGTGCATCCTCTGAGCAGCCCCCCCACCCCATGCCCTTTACGGGGCACACTGCTTGCACAGGCTCTACCCAGGTCCTGCGAGAACAAAGTGAAAGTGCCCGGTACAGGGCCTGCCCTTTACTGGAGAATTAATTTTAAAAAATAATTTTTTAAAAGGCAGCAACCTAGAGGGAGCCTGAGTTGAATCGCTCAGGGCCTCCAATAACTCCCCAACCCCTCCCTCGTCACACCTGAATTTCACTTTCAACAGCTTTATTGAGGTATAATCGACATTAAAAAAAAAAAAAAAAACTGAAGATATCTAAAGCTTACAATTGGGTAAGTTTTGACAAATGTATACACCTGTGAAACCACTGCAAGACTCAAGATGGCAAATATGTCCATCTCTCCTAAAGTGTCCTCAGGCCCCTCTGGAATCCACACCCTCCCCCACCCCACCCCCTGTCTCCCCTCACCCCCAGGCAACCACTGATCTGCTTGCCGTCATTATGGATTCATTTGCATTTCCTAGAATTGTATATAAATGGGATCATAGAGGTCTACTTGTTTTTTTACCGGGCTTTTTTCCCTCAGCCCAATTTGAGATTCATCCACGTTGAATAGCATTTGCTGAACAGTATTGCATTGTAGGCATGTACCAAAGTCGTTTATCCATCACTTACTTGATGAGCTATTACAACTAAAACTGCTGTGAGCGTTCAGGTACAAGTCTTCCCGTGGACATGTCCTTCCATTTCTCTTGGTTAAATACCTAGAAGTAGTTACCTAGCAATGGCTGGGATCATAAGGTAGGTGTGAGTTTAACTTTTTGAGAAATTGCCAAACTGTTTTCCAAAGTGGTTGTACCATTTTACATTCCCACCAGCAGTATTTGAGAGTTCCACAACCTTGCCAACACTTAGTATTGCCAGTCTTAATGAAGTCAGTCTTTTTTAATTTTAGCTATTCTAGGGGGTGTAAAATAATATCTTAATGTGGTTCTAATTTGCACTAAAGCCATGACAACAGATGTTAAACATTCTTTTTCATGTGCTTACTTGCCATTCATTTATCTTCTTTGTTGAAGTATCTGTTCATATCTTTTGCTCATTGTAAAAAATTGAGCTGTTTTATTGTGGCCTTTTGAGAATTGTTTATATAATCTGATTCAAATATTTTAACATATATAGGATTTACAAATATTTTCTCCCAGTCTGTTGCTTGTCTTTTCATTCTCTTAACAGAGTCTTTCGAAGGACAAGAGCTCTTAATTTTTAACTTAAAAAAATACTCACTTTACTGTGAGGTGGTCTCACAGATGTTGGGGGTATCATTAAGATAAGACTACTTTGCTAGATGTTAAGAATAGGTTTTCTCATCTCATACCAAACCACCCTCTTGTTGAGCAGCCTACAGCCATATGGAACCTCCCAAGAGACTTCCAGGACAGACCTCTCTGTGCCTCGGTTTCCTTCTCTGTGAAATGAAGATAATAATAATACCCACTTCATAAGGTTGACATAGGAATTAAATTAGTTAACACACCTAAAACTCTTATGACTAAGTGTCTGGCACTTAGTATGTGCTACATAAATGTTATCTAGTGTTATTACTTCACACTAAGGATTTCCAAGCAGGCCAAATACACCACCTTGGGGCAAAATACCTGGACAGTTCTGGTTGTTTTGATAAACATTCATCTCTGTGCCAGTCTTGGGCTAAATGCATTACTCATTTACCCATCATAGCAAAGCAAAGAAGAAAGTACAATAGTTATCCCCATTTTACACACAAGGAAACTAAGACCAAGCCCCGTTTGGGAGTGGCTGAGCTAAAATTCAAGCTTAGGTCTGTTGGGCCCCAAACCCATGCTATTAACTGAAGAGCTCCTTACCTATGAGTAGAGTGGGCTTAAAGTCACATGGATTTTCTGCTGCTGGCCTTGTTGGCAGGACAGTGGACCAGCTTCAGGACCATTTCAGGTTGGGAAGCCTGCCCTTATGGATGCCCATTCTAGACGTGGCTCCTTTCTAGAGCAGAAATGGTACCACTTCAAGGGCCACTTGGATACAAGTCAGACATAGGCCCATAGGCTCAAGAATGGAAGGAACTCTCTGGGTCACCAGGTCAGCCCTTTGCTGACACAGACTCCCCACGACCACCTTTGGCCCTGCTCAGATGAGAGGAAGCTCCCTGCCTCCCAGGAGGCCTTTCCCTTCTCCAGCTCCAACTGTTAGACACCCTTCCTGCCCCCCTGGAGCCTCCTCACACAGCGAAGACACCCAACCAATGTTTTTGAAATAATGGGCTGTCACGGAGTAGGATTTCTAAGGCAGGATTTGCCAAGCCTTTTCAATACTACACCTGTGGTCCACAGGAGATACCATGCCTGCCCCACACCATGCTCTGGAGTTGGATCCTGGCTGTACCAGTTCCTCCTGTGCCACCTTGGCACCTGACTTTATCTCCCAGAGCCTCAGTTTCTCCATCTCTAAAGTGGGGGTGACTCCCTCACAGAGGTGTTGAGAGGATTAAAGGACTGACAACTGCCTGCACAAAGTAAGTAGCCAGTCGCTGCTGACAGATGATGTGATGGCGACGATTTCCAGAAAGGTCCCAACATCCAGATTTGCTGCCAAGTCTTCTTCCAAATAATGGTGAAAGAGGAACTGGGACAATTTGGGGATGTATGTTTCAGTAACACAGTGCATTTTTTTTTAACATTTTTATTGGGGTATAATTGCTTTACAATGGTATGTTAGTTTCTGCTTTATAACAAAGTGAATCAGTTATACATATACATATTTCCCCATATCTCTTCCCTCTTGCGTCTCCCTCCCTCCCACCCTCCTTATCCCACCCTTCTAGCTGGTCACAAAGCATGGAGCTGATCTCCCTGTGCTATGCGACTGCTTCCCACTAGCTATCTATTTTACATTTGGTAGTGTTTATATGTCCATATATAAACTACCTCTCTCTCACTTTGTCCCAGCTTACCCTTCCCCCTCCCCATGTCCTCAAGTCCATCCTCTAGTAGGTCTGCGTCTTTATTCCCATCTTGCCCCTAGGTTCTTCATGACCATTTTTTTTTTTAGATTCCATATATATGTGTTAGCATACGGTATTTGTTTTTCTCTTTCTGACTTACTTCACCCTGTGTGACAGACTCTAGGTCCATCCACCTCACTACAAATAACTCAATTTTGTTTCTTTTTATGGCTGAGTAATATTCCATTGTATATATGTGCCACCTCTTCTTTATCCATTCATCTGTCGATGGACACTTAGGTTGCTTCCATGTCCTGGCTATTGTAAATAGAGCTGCAATGAACATTGTGGTACATGACTCTTTTTGAATTATGGTTTTCTCAGGGTATATGCCCAGTAGTGGGATTGCTGGGTTGTATGGTAGTTCTATTTTTAGTTTTTTAAGGAACCTCCATACTGTTCTCCATAGTGGCTGTATCGATTTATGTTCCTACCAACAGTGTATGAGAGTTCCCTTTTCTCCACACCCTCTCCAACATTTATTGTTCGTAGATTTTTTGATGATGGCCATTCTGACCAGTGTGAGATGATATCGCATTGTAGTTTTGATTTGCATTTCTCTAATGATTAATGATGTTGAGCCTTCTTTCAGGTGTTTGTTGGCAATCTGTATATCTTCTTTGGAGAAATGTCTATTTAGGTCTTCTGCCCATTTTTGGATTGGGTTGTTTGTTTCTTTGATATTGAACTGCATGGGCTGCTTGTAAATTTTGGAGATTAATCCTTTGTCAGTTGCTTCATTTGCAAATATTTTCTCCCATTCTGAGGGTTGTCTTTTTGTCTTGTTTATGGTTTCCTTTGCTGTGCAAAAGCTTTTCAGTTTCATTAGGTCCCATTTGTTTATTTTTGTTTTTATTTCCATTTCTCTAGGAGGTGGGTCAAAAAGGATCTTGCTGTGATTTATGTCATAGAGTGTTCTGCCTATGTTTTCCTCTAAGAGTTTGATTGTGTCTGGCCTTACATTTAGGTCTTTAATCCATTTTGAGTTTATTTTTGTGTATGGTGTTAGGAAGTGTTCTAATTCCATTCTTTTACATGTAGTGGTCCAGTTTTCCCAGCACCACTTATTGTAGAGGCTGTCTTTTCTCCATTGTATATTCTTGCCTCTTTTATCAAAGATAAGGTGACCATATGTGCGTGGGTTTATCTCTGGGCTTTCTAACCTGTTCCATTGATCTATATTTCTATTTTTGTGCCAGTACCATACTGTCTTGATTACTGTAGCTTTGTAGTAGAGTCTGAAGTCAGGGAGCCTGATTCCTCCAGCTCTGTTTTTCTTTCTCAAGATTGCTTTGGCTATTCGGGGTGTTTTGTGTTTCCATACAAAGTGTGAAATTTTTTGTTCTAGTTCTGTGAAAAATGCCAGTGGTAGTTTGATAGGGATTGCATTGAATCTGTAGATTGCTTTGGGTAGTATAGTCATTTTCACAATGTTGATTCTTCCAATCCAAGAACATGGGATATCTCTCCATCTATTTGTATCATCTTTAATTTCTTTCATCAGTGTCTTATAATTTTCTGCATACAAGTCTTTTGTCTCCTTAGGTAGGTTTATTCCTAGGTATTTTATTCTTTTTGTTGCAATGGTAAACGGGAGTGTTTTCTTAATTTCACTTTCAGATTTTTCATCATTGATGTATAGGAATGCAAGAGATTTCTGTGCATTAATTTTGTATCCTGCTACTTTACCAAATTCATTGATTAGCTCTAGTAGTTTTCTGGTAGCATCTTTAGGATTCTCTATGTATAGTATCATGTCATCTGCAAACAGTGGCAGCTTTACTTCTTCTTTTGCGATTTGGATTCCTTTTATTTCTTTTTCTTCTCTGATTGCTGTGGCTAAAACTTCCAAAACTATGTTGAATAATAGTGGTGAGAGTGGGCAACCTTGTCTTGTTCCTGATCTTAGTGGAAATGGTTTCAGTTTTTCACCATTGAGGACGATGTTGGCTGTGGGTTTGTCATATATGGCCTTTATTATGTTGAGGTAAGTTCCCTCTATGCCTACTTTCAACACAGTGCATTTATAAATGAACAGGTCAAAACACGTATCGATGGACTCTGCCCCATCAAGTGTATCACCTCAGACTAGCCAATGATGCTTGAAAATTTTCGACATCGCTGTCATTCCTGGGCCACTTCTTCAGGATCCCAGTAGTGGCAAGTCTTCAAGGGAAGGAAGGCAGGGACCAAGCTGGGGTGCCACTGGGGTCCAAATAAGATGTAGTGAAACACCACGAGAATAGTCTTCCCTGATTGCTGATTTGAGCCATATGTGAACTAGGAGCCAACTCTGGACTTGAACAGCTATTTCTTTTTTTTTTTAATTTACTTTATTGACATATAGTTGATTTACAGTGCTGTGTTTATTTCTGCTGTACAGCAAAGTGATTCAGTTATACATATATATATATTCATTTTCAGATTCTTTTCCATTATGGTTTATCACAAGATATTGAATTTAGTTCCCTGTGCTATACAGTAGGACCTTGTTGAACAGGTATTTCAGCTTATACGTTTTGATCTTTTTTTCCCAATACTATTTCTGAGGCTTTTTTTGATTCATTCATTCGAAAAGCATTTATGGCCTTTCAGCCGGAACCACCATCTTCCAGTAATTTCGCCAAAATGACTAACACAAAGGGAAAGAGGAGAAGCACCCGCTGTATGTTCGCCAGGCCGTTTAGAAAACCGGAAGTTGTTCCTTTGGCCACATACACGTGAACCTACAAGGAAGGTGATATCGACATCCAGGGACTAGCACTGTTCCAAAGGGAACACCCATGAATGTCACCATGGCAAAACTGAAGGAGTCTATGACGTGGCCCTGTGTGCTGCTGGCATTATTGTAAACAAACAGGTGAAGGACAAGATTCTTGCCAAGAGAAGGAGCACATGTGTTGAGTGTATTAAATGCTCTAAGAGCCGGGATAGGAGGGAGCCAAGGAGAAAAGTGCCCAGGTTCAAGGGAAGCACCGGCCCACTCCCCCCAGAGGGGCAGGCTTTGTGAGACCGATGGAGAGGAGCCTGAGCTGCTGGGACCCATTCCCTATGAACTCATGACATGATGAGGTGAAAAAAGCAAAACAAAATAATCACAGTGAAGATACTCTGTGTGGTATCATAATGATGGATGGATGTCATTATGCATTTGTCCAGACCCACAAATACACAACACCAAGAGTGAACCCTAAGGTAAACAATGGACTTTGGGTGATCACGATGTGTCAATGTAGGTTCATTCTTGGTTTTTAAAAAAAAGGTAACAGTCTGGTGAGTATTGTTGATGATGGGGGAGGCCATGCATGTGTGGGGCCAGGGGTGTATTGGAAATATCTGTATCTTCCTCTTAATTTCGTGGTAAACCTGCTCTAAAAAAATAATGAGGGAATTCCCTGGTGGTCCAGTGGTTAGGACTCTGTGCTTTCACTGCCAGAGCCCTGGGTTCAATCCCTGGTCAGGGAACTAAGATTCCTCAAGCCGCTTGGCACGGCCTAAAAAAAAAAGTTAATAATAATAATAATAATAATGAAGTCTTTTTTTTTTAACCCTCTGGAATTTTTTTTCTTTAAAGGCACTTACTGAGCACATTCTTTTTGCCAGCATAGATTTAAGCATTTGGGAGATACAAAAATGAATAAAATATAGTCCCTGACCTTGAATAATTATAGCTTATGCTTTTATAACTTTCACCATATGTGAGGCTCTGTGAATATGCTTTACACATATGAACTCATTTATTCCTCAGAGCAACCTTGTGAGATGGGTACTCTCATAAGCCCCATTTTATAGATGAGGAAACTGAGGCAGGGAGACATTAAGAAACCTGTCAGAGAGATCACATTTGGTAAGGAGCAGAGCCAGAATTTGGGCCCAGGCAGACTAACTACAGAGCCCACCACCTCACTGGATGGCCACTTAAGAGCCTGAGCTGGGAAGGAAGGTTGAAAGAAAAATGAACATACAACTACACAGCACCTGTGAAGGAGAGGCAGGTCCCTCATATGTCCTCACAAGCTCAAAGGTGTTCTGTTGAAAAGCCTTGGTAACCCTAGTCCAGAAAATGTTACCTACACCAACCCATTTATTCAAAAACTACTCATGGAGCCTGTACAATGTGCCAGGTGTGTGCCCGATGGGAGGGACCCACCATGAGCACACCAGATGGGGTCCTGCCTCATGATGGAGAAGATGTACCTGGGCTGGGAGTCTCAAAGTCACCAAGGACGTGCACAGGGATTTGGGACCACCTTAACAGGGGAGTAACCTCCTCTGAGAATTAGAGTAAACTTGCTGGCTGGGGAGGGGGGTGGGGGGCGGGGAATTTTAGCTGAGAGTTAGCTATGCTATGTGGCGAGGAGTGGGGTTCTAAGCAGAGGGAAATGCATAAGATAAGGTCATGATGTTGGAAATTGCCTGGGGCACTCAAGGACTTGAGGGAAATCCAGCGCAACTGGTGTGCAGAAAGAGGAAAAGATATGCTGGATGGACCTGGAGAGATTTTTCCAGATCCTTCATCATGAAGCGATGGGCAAGCCATGCAAGTAGTGGGTTGTTTTAATTAGAGTTAGTTAAACTGCTATTAAAAATCAACTCCAAAATGTACAACCTTCCATCACAATAGAAGTTTCTCTCTTACTCACAGCAGAGTCCGAGAAATAGATTCATTCCTGGTTTGTAGACTGTTGTATCAGTTATCTAGTGTCCTGATGCTGTGTAACAAACACCACAAAACTTCAGTGGCACACAACAGTAAGTGCTTAGTGCACAGGCATCTGGAAGCAGATGGGGCTTGGCGAGATAGCACTGCTGATCTTGCTAGGCTCATTCACCGGCTCGTTCAACCAGGTCATGGGTTGCTGGTTGAAGGCTGGTCTAGGCTGGCCTTGGCTGCACAACTGGGGTGTCTTGGCTCATTCCATGTGTCTCTTCTCCAGCAGACCAGTCAGAAATGTTCATATGGAGATGGCAAAGATGCAAACAAATAGACAGAAACATGCAGGATTTCTTAAGACTTGGGCTTGGAACTGGCACACCATCACTTCTACCTCATTTTATTGGCCAAAGCAATGGGATATATATATATATGTATATATATTCCATTGATTTAACCAATGTACTCCACCTTTACAGGAGGTACTCCAAGTTCACATGACAATAGCTACAGGGAAGGATGAACCATTAAATGCACTCTATTTACATGGCCCCTATCCTGAACATGTTGATTCAGGGATCCCGGCTCTTTCCTTCTTGTGACTCTGCCATCCTGTAGAGCCTTGTCACCATCTGAAACCAATCAGTAAAAGGGGGAAATCAGGATGGGGAAGGTGCACTGCCTCTTAAGAGCCTTGAACTGTAAGTAGCCTTCATTGTTTCTTCTCACATTTCAGTGATGAAAGCCAGTTATGTGACCAAGTCTAGTTGCATATCGCTGGCCAGATAGCTGCTTTCCATCCAGGACTGTGTAGTATGAGAGAGGAGAGGAAATTCTGATGGACAGCCAGCCATCTCTGCCACAGGGAATGACTCACCACCGTGCTACCCTCATTCCTAAAGGAAGCAAGAGGAGAGTAAACACCTCCTGCATCATAGTGCTGCCCCAGGTAGAAGTGATGGCAAACCCTCTATTATAACCCAACTCACCCAGCCAGATGTTTCAAAGGGGCACCAGAGAACAGCATATGTACTTGGGCATCAGCCGACAGGGTGGCAGCCAAGGTGCTAGCCTTTGCACATCCCAATGCAACAGATTAAGGAGTAGAGACCGGACACATTCCTTTGTCCCTGGGCTCCAGCGACCCTCGAAGCCACACCCGGGCTTCCAGTGGAGCTTATGTGAGTGCGTCCCCCTCCTTCAATGCTGACCGCCCTCTCCCACAAAGAGGCTGCCACACAGGCACTTGGGACACCCAGCCAACATCGAGCTCAACCGACTCAGCCAGGGGGGCAGGAGGACTCCCAGCACCCGCTGCCTGCTCCCTGTCGAACGGTACCCCAGGATCCCATGCCCCTAGAAAGCGGCGGCTTGGCTTGTCAAGCCTCTCTCTGGAAAGCCGAGACACGAAGCGAATGCCAATGATCCTCCACACCCGTGAGGAGGAGGACACAATTATAGCAAATTCTGCTTACAGTTCAGATTCAATATTTGGAAGGGATAATCCTGAAATAAGAGATTGCCTGATTTCTCTCCCCAGCCTGTGAATGAATGGTTCATTAGCTCCTATTTGACATTTGATGGTTGAGTCTGATTGGCCTTATTGTGGGAGTTGGACTTTAAGAAGTCCCCAAGACAGAGCAATCAAGTTTCACAATGATCCCCAACTGCAAATTTCAAAACATAAATGGCAGCTGCACCTTGGACATCAATCCCATGAATGCTGTGGGGAATTTGTATTTCATCCCCACTTAATGAAACTCAATCCTGCTTGGCAAAGCGGGGGTCCCTGACTCAGCAGTTAGGATTTCCTCAGCAGCTCAACCCATGGGCTGCAAACAAAGAACCCCCAACGGGAGCATCGCTAAAGATGGTGTGTCCTGGGCTTGTGTGGGACCACCTGGGCACTGGGATCTCTCAGGAATGTGAGATGGAGGCTGTGTCCTGGAGGGGATGCAGCCTAACTGTGGAGATGGGTCCCTTGCACCCAAACCGGAAACAATTAAGGTAGCAGGGGCTGGGTTCCATGGAGGGGGCACAAGGGCTGTGGAAGTTCCCAAGAAGAAGAGGAAGGACTGTGGTCTGGGCTGGCTTCCTGGAGGAAGCGTGCTGGGGCAGGACATGGGAGAGGGCTGCAGGAGCATCCCGGGCATGAGATGTAAGCAAACGGCTGGAAGGGCCCCCACTTCCGAGCTGGAGGCAGGTGGGGCCTCTTCGGGGTTCCTGGCACCTCCTGAGCTTCCCCACGCCCCGTGTCTGTCACACGGCATTGACCTCACCTGTCCTCATGGACCATGAGCCCTTTGAGGGCAGGGACTGTCTTATCCATTTCTGAGCCCTGGTGCCCAGCAAAGAACTGAAGCTCAATAAATGTTGGCCGAATGAAGGACTGCATCTAATCATTATGTATATACATCTATAGCAGTATGTTGTTGTTACTGTCACATTGCCAGTGGTGGGGATACATGAGCCAACATCCAGGTCACTTCTTTGGCAAATTCCAGGACTCCCAGAACTTCTGAGAGGTAGCATTCATGGGGGATGTGAAGAGGACTCACCCTCTCCCTCAACTGTTGCCTTTAACTCCTAGGAGGGACAGAGGGTAGTGGGGACGAGGGGACAGCTACTGAGGGTCTACGAAGTGCCCAGCACTGCAAGGGCTGCCTTATATCCACTTACCGCTCACACAGGCCAGGTGTATAGTGCTTATGACACCAGATCAGGAGCTCTGCCACTTACAAGCTGTGTGTCCTCAGGAGAGTTAGAAAACCTCCCTTGCCCGGGTGTTCTTGGTAAAAGGAACGCTTTCTGCCACAGAGGGGGATGTGAGGAAGCCACGTGCTTGCGCTGGTAGAGCCCTTAGGTCAGGGCCGGCCCATCGTCAGTCCCCAGTGAACACTCGCTGGCATTGCTGTGCCCTCGTCATCCCCCTTCCGCCGCCACAGTGTGCTGATTCCATGTCACCATCGAGAGAACTGACACTCAGTGAAGGGAATGATTTGCCGGAGAGCCCACAGCAGTGTGACCTCGGCTCTGCCTGACTCCAAAACCACAGCATCCGAGCGGCTGCCGGAGGGTGCTGGGGGAGTTGAAGACGCGAGAACATTCGGATCCGGCTGCCCTGGGCTGGACGCCTTCCCGGGTCCTCCGTTAATCCCCCGGCTTCCAGGCAGCTGCGCGAAGGCTGCTCCCCCAGGCCCGGCCTCCACCTTCCCAGCCCCGAGCCCCCGCGCCCGGGCCCAATCCTGCTTCAGAGGGACCCTGGCGGCCACCCGGCCCCTGTCCACAGCCAGGAGAGAGAGGCCTCCCTTCCAGCACCCGGCACACACTCGCACTCCCCCGCTTACACACTCACGCAGACACAAACATGCACATGTTCACACGCACATGCCTACACACGCTTACACGTACCTATTCACACACCACCCACACTCACACGTGCAGATGCCCACACAGACGCACACAGCCTACCCGTGTTCACATGCTCTCACACACGCATGCACACACACACACACACCTACCACACGTGTGCACACACACTCACCTATAGACACAAAGTGCACACATATCTACACGTGCTCACAGCAGGCAGGCAGGCACACACGTGCTCACACACCTTTGACCACAGGGGGAGGAAGGCAGAAACACACCGACAAAAGCCAAGGTCAGAGGCACACCATCTCCTCCCAAGAGAGCAGCGCAGCTCAGGCAACAGCAGACCCTGGAGGCCCAGGTGTCCCCCCCTTGCTGCGGCTCCCCGCTGCCTCGGGCTGCCCCTTAGCCGCTCCCAAGCCCCAGTCCCGCCTGTGGGCTGCACCTTCTCCTCCCTCCCCTCGCCACTGCAGTCTTCTTGTTCACCTCAGCACCCACTGCCTGGAGACCACAGGACGCAGACACCAGCCAGCAAGCAGGGGCTTTTCCCTAACGACCTCATGTGCTTCCCCTTATGGAGACTGTCACAGTCACATTGGCAGGACCCTCCACCCCTGGGAGGAGACATGGGGACAGAGGCTTTCCACTGCCCCTCAAATCAGAGAGTATGTGTCTCCTCATCCATTAACTCTCAAAGGGGTGGCTCAGCGAAGGATGCCTTAAGGACAAGGGCAGCTCGGCTTTCTCTGCCTGCAGTGCTCCCTGCCTGACACCAGGGGACAGCCCTGATCCACTTATTTGTGTTTAAACACTCTACCCAAACCCCAGTCCATAAAGACAATTGGAGCTGGGGAGAATACAACCTGAAAGGGCTGTGTGTGTGTGTGTGTGTGTGTGTGTGTGTGTGTGTCAAGATCAGTACAATATGGGTAGACTGGGGAATTGAGTCAAAAGGGAAGTCATAGGTTGAATGGGGTTCCGTGTAGTTACTTATATTGGGGTACAGATTTGGTTCTGAGTCTCCCATTGGCCGTAGCAAAAATAGAACCATTCACTAGGTCACCCACTTCTTCAGGGAGGGGCCAAAATTTCATTAGGGAAGCTGCTGGAAAACCACCACACTTTAGTTTATACAATTCCCCATACAGGGTCTTCTAGATCAACTCTGCTTATGTGTTAAACCCAATACACCTATTTTTCTTTAAATTTGTCTTCTAGATCAACTCTGCTTATGTGTTAAACCCAATACACCTATTTTTCTTTAAATTTGTCATCTCTCCATTTTACCCTTTAATTCAAAGTGAAAGTTAAGTTCTCTAGCTCTAGAGCCAGACCTCCATTCTCACTGTGTCTATTTCCTGTCCTCCTCTTCTCCCTTGATCCCACTCAATCAGGTTTACATCCACTGCTTTCCTGAAATTGATCCTGTCAAGGTCACCAGCCACCTCCATGTAGCTAAATCCAGGGGCAGTTCTGTCTTCACTTTACCAGAGCTGAGCCAGCGTTTGACCCCAGGGAGCATGCTGTTGTTCCTGAAACACCTTTTTCGTTTGGCTCTGAAGACACAGCCCTCTCTTTGGGCTCCATCTACTGCTCCTTCTCCATCAGCTTTGCCGGTTCCTCCTGCTCTACTTTACCTCCAAATACTGCAGGGCCCTGTTGCAGCTCGGCCCTGGGACTGGCCTCTTCTCCAACCAGTCACTTTCTCAATCCAGTTTCAAGACTCTAAGTATCAGATCCTCCTTGACGACCACACATGTATATCTGTGGCCCATACCATATCTCTACTCAGAGGTCAAGCAGGCATCTCAAACTCAACATGTCCAAACGGAACTCTCCAGACCCTCACCTGACTTGCTCATCCCTGCTTCGCATCTCGGTAAGTGGCAGCCCCATCTGACGTGGAACAACATTGAGTTGTCCTTGACTCCTCCCCATTTACCCTCCACATCCAAGGGAACAGAGAATCCTGTGGGCTCTGACTTCAACGAATGTCTAGAATCCAACTTCTTCTCACCATCCCTATTCTGACACCACCCCCCCACCCACCATTTCCAAGCCACCAGCACTGCTCTGTGGGCAGTGACTTTGTCTGTCTTGTTGGTTGCTGTATCCCTTGTGCCTAGAATGGTGCTTGGAACATAATAGGCCATCAATAAATATGTGTGGATTCAATTATTATATACCCTAGAGTTTGCTATGCACATACGACACAAAAAGGATTTTGTTTCTTGATAAACAATGATTTCACAACTAGGAACACTAGTTCACAAATGTCTTCACATTTTTTGAACAGTCACCAGGCCCCTTACATATGGCAGGAAGATGCCAAACAAGATGAATGAGGCTCAGAGAAGTAGGACATTTTCCATCACCAAACATCTAGTGGTTGGTGGAGTTAACATTCGACTCATATTCATTTATTCAACTCATAAGGTAGTTATTAAGCACCAATTGTGTGCCATATATTGTTTGGGAAGAACCAAATAGACCAATTCCTTGCATTCTAGTAGTGAAAGAAATGCAAGAAGTGAAATGTGTGTATATGACAGGTGCTACAAGAAAGCAGGTTAAGGGAACCAGGAGTGGTGGGGAAGCTTTCTGAGGTAGGATGGTCAGGAAAGATCTCTTTGGGGAAGTGGCATATGAGCAGAGGCCTGGAAGAAGTGATGGGGTGAGTTATATAAGTGCGTGGGTAAAGAGCAGAGTCCCGAGGTAAGCAACTTTTGGCAAGTTTGGGCGACAGCAAGGAAGTTGGTGTAGCTGGAACCCAGAGAGTGAAGGGCAGAATTTTTAGAGATGGGCTCAGAGATGTGAAGGGGAGCCAAAGGGACCTGGAAGGCCAGTGGAAGCCTTTGAATTTTACCCTGAGTAAAGTGGGAAGCCATTAGTGGGTTTGAGCAGAGGAGAGACATGGTCTGACTTAAATTTTAACAGGCTCACTCTGGCTGCCGCCTGGAGGCCTGAAGACAGGCAAGAGTGGATACAGAGAGATCTGTTTGGAGACGTCTCTTGGCCAGGCTGTGGTGCCCAGTTGTTTGGTCAACCAGCAGTCTAGATGTTGTTGTGAAGATATTTTTTCAGATGTGATTAATATTTACAGTCAGTAGAGTTTAAGTGAATAATGTGTGTGGGCTTCATTCAATCAGCTGAAGGCCTTAGAAAGACTGAGGTTTCCCGAAGAAGAAGAAGGAATTTTGCCTCAAGGTTGCAACATGGAAACCCTGCCTGAGTTTCCCACCTGCTGGCTTGTCCTGCAAAATTCAGACTCATGACTGCATCTGAATTTCCAGCCTGCCAACCTGCCTTACAGATTTCAAACTTGCCAGCTCCAACAATTGAATGAGCCAATCTTTTAAAATAAATCTAGACAACTTATCTACAAAACAGAAATAGAGTTACAGATGTAGAAAACAAACTTACGGTTACCAGGGGTGTAAGGGGGTGGGAGGGATAAATTGGGAGATTGGGATTAACATATACACACTCCTATATATAAAATAGATAACTAATAAGGACCTACTGTATAGCACAGGGAACTCCTCAATACTCTGTAGTGACCTATATGGGAAAAGAATCTAAAAAAGAGTGCATATATGTATATATATAACTGATTCACTTCACTGTACAACTGAAACTAACACAGAATTGTAAATCAACTATACTCCAATAAAAAATTTTTTAATAATTAATTAATTAAATTTAATAAAAATATAAATCTAGACAGAGATAGAAGATAGATAGACAGAATATATATAAATATATAACAGGATTGGTTCTGTTTCTCTGGAGAATCCTGACTAATACAAGGGTGTTGCAAGAATCCACGAGACCAGTGATGCATGGTGATAGCTTGGACCTTGGCCGTGGCAATGGAGATGATGAGTCATGGTTGGAGTCTAGAAATATTTTGAAGGTAGAGCCAACTGGATTTGCTAATGAATTGAATTTGGCAATGAAAACAAAGGGAGGCATCAAGGATGACCCCCCAGATTTTTGGCCTGAGCAACTGAGTGAATGTAGTACCCTCACCTGTTCTGGGAGATGCTGAGGTGGCAGATAAATGAGTCTGGAGCTGAGGGGAGAGATCAGGCTAGGGAGTGAACAGGGTACCGATGGCATTAAAGTCCTTGAGACTGGATAAGATCTCCAAGGGGGTGACTATAGACAGAGGAAAGTGGTCCAAGGACTGAGCCCTGGAGCCCCTGGGGCATTCTAAGCTCTAGAGGTCAAGAAGAGAAGAAAAAAACAACAAAGGAAACTGAGAAGATGGGCCAATGAAATTGGCAGAAAATCTGAAGAGCGTGTGTCCCAGAAGCCAAGTGGAGAAGGTGTTTTATTCCAAGAAAGATGGAGTGGTCAGGTGTGACAAATGCTGCTGGGAAATGGTCAGTTTGGGGGCAGGGATGTACCATGCCAGTGGGCACTGGGCAGGGAGTCCAGTGCGGAGAGAGGAGCAGCCCAAACACACACAGAGGCAAAGTGCCACCCACTCTCCTCCGTGTTCGAGGTTTCCACACAGAGACCAGAGTCGAGGCTGGCATGACAGTCACTTCCCATGTCCCTCAAGAAGGCAGCGCCCTGAGAAACGTCAACACACACTGGCTGAACGGGGGCAGCAGCGAGGGTTTGTGTCTGTGCATCTGTGGCGTGATGGATGGTAGGTCATTGGTGAAGAGATTAGGAAGAGCAGCGTTGAGATATGAATCTGAGTCAGATTAGGCAGACAGGGAAGCCACACCTTGTTCCCAGGGAAAGAGTGACACATGATGGGCCCTGGCTGGCAGAGCTGAAAGACAGAGGAGGGAAGGCCATGGCTACCGGGGCCTCCAAACCTACAGGCTTGTTCCTTGTCTCTTGGTGTCTGGCCAGTGGGGCTGAGCTTGCCTGGTGGAGAGAGCAAGGACTGGGGATTCGAAGATCAGAAGTGTCCCATCTGCAGGTTCAGAGATGGGGCCTGTCAGGGAGGGCTGCATGGGGAAGGAGAGGCAGGGAAACCACCACTCACGACATGGCCCCCACAGGCCAGGCACATGCTGGGGAAAGGAAGAGTCACAGGTTCCTTTGGGATGGGACTGCCCAGTTTTTCCTCACAATAGCCACTGTGAGGTTGTCCATTACTTCCTCCACTTACTGATGAAGAAATGGAGGCTTGGAGAAGCCACCCAAGGTCACACAGGTGAGAAGTGCTGGAGTCTGGGCTTGAACCCAGATCTTCTTACATCCAAGGCCTGTGTTCCTTCTACCATAAGCTGAGCAGAGGCAAGAGTTCCAGAGAGAAAACCTGCTGCTCACACAGTGCTTGAACTTGTTGGGCCTGTAAAATGAATTTCATCTGTAAAATGAAGACAATTATTACACTGTCCCATCAGATTGAATGGGATTATGCCCATAGAACAGCATGGCGCCTGCATATTAGAGAAAAGAGAGTTATTGTTACTGACAGTTATTTCAGTTTACAGATATGAAATCACGTAAGAAAGTCTATTAAATTCTTCATACTCATAAGAGTAAAGGTCAAAGTCCATATTCAAAGCAAGACAAAGGAAATACCAAAGTTCACTCAAGCTTTTTTCATTTCATCCCCCAAGAAAAGAAGGAAGGAAATGAGCATTTCAGGCAGGTGGAAAGCAGCAGCAAAAGCACGAGATGGGATTAGGCTCGTGCAAGGAGGATCAGCCTTAGGGAATACAATGACATCAGATTTTAGCCATAGGTTGGAGAGCCAGATGGGCTATCTGGGCTTCGATTCAATGTTATGCATGGGGCACCTACTGCATGCCAGGCTCTGTACCTGGCAGAGCAGAGCCCTGGGATGGATGCTGTTGACAGCTGCCTGGGCTGGCAGTGGTGATGACGCCCTTGCAGACTTTGCCCACTTCTCCCTGACCCAACCTTCAATCACGGAGGTCGTAGGTCATGCACTGCCCCGAATGGCAACTGTGAAATTAAGGGACCTGTGACAGCACGAGTCACCCCCAGACGAGGACGAGCTCAGGCGGGCCCAGCCCCATCACTCTCACAGCAACCTCTTGTGGTGGATTCTATCACTATGCCCATTTGATGGAAGAGAAAACTAAGGCTCAGTCAGAGTTGATGTGACTTGCCAAGATCACGCAGATGCAGCAGGATCAGGTTTTGAACCCAGGTCAATCTGTCTCCAAGGCAGGTGCGCTTTCCTCCATACTGGGGTAGGCTACTGGCTTCTGAAAGGCACCGACAGGTGAGATGGACAATACCTGGCCTGAGTGTACCCATCACCATGGGAAATGGCAGGCAGAGACAGGTTGAGGGCCTGGGCAGGGACTGATCAGAATGATGGTTCTTAAATAGAACTGGGGAGAGGGGAGTGGGAGAGGCATGGGTCTGAGGGCATGGAGAACTCTGAGGTCAGCCTTGTATCTGCCCACCTTGCCCTGGACCAACCTGTCTGTCTGCACCTTTTGACCTGAGAAAGAACCCTAGGCTGAGCTGGGTCAGATGCCTGAGGGCCTGCTCTGCTATCAACTAGCACTGTCACCTGGGACAAGGCACTTTACCTCTGGAGCCTCACTTTCCCTGTCTGTGAAATGGCCTCCCTCTCATCCCACTCGCTCGCTGTCTTGCGCGCAAGGCAGGCGCTTAACACTGCATCATGCTCCAGTGTGCTCTGGGCCTCCTTACCTCTATCATCCCCAACCCCTTTCCCGGGGATGGGCTCTGGGCTTGTCAGGATGCCAGCCAGCTGTCAACCCCACCCTGGCTGGCCAGTTAATGAGTGACCAGGGAGCTGGAACCTGGCCTATAAAGAGCTGCCAGCTGGGGAAGCAAGTGGGAGCCTGGTGGACGGTGGCGAGACACAGAGGGAACGAGATGGCTCGCAGGGTGGTGTCAGGGCTGCTGCTGTGTGGGGTTGCTGCGGTTTTCCTGGTACTGCTGCAGGGCGCACAGTCAGTCTACATCCAGGTTTGTCCTGAAGGTCCCCATGGTGAGAGGCTGCGATGGAGAGGGAATGCTGGGCAATTCACTGAGGATAGCTGAGGACCCAGGGCTCAGCCCAACACCCAATCACAGCCCAGGGACACAGCTGGTGGGGGGGAGCAGCTGGGATGCCAATGGTGGCTATGACGGTGATGATAATAACAATAAATTATGGTCATTCAGCATTTCTCTCCTCAAATATCCCTCTCAGTCAGAGATCAGATGTGGAAGACGTGATCCCTGCCCTTGAAGAGCCCAGAGGGCAGGGAGACTTCTTTTATGCTCCCACAACTCTCTGTATTCACCCATGTATGGGGAGGAGGGTGGAGGGTCACCAGGAAAAGTTGCCCCGGCCGGTAACTCGAGCTGACATTGCACGATGGGCAGGAGGTAGCCAGGCACAGAGGTCACCGACTGCTCCAGACAGAGGGCACAGCATATGCAAAGGCCCAGAGAGAAGACAGCAGGGAATCTGGGTCTCCTTCCAGGGCAGCTGTGAGACAGAAGGAGTCTTCTGGAAACAGGGCCTGCCTGTGGGTGTGGCAGGATGCCGCTGGGCTCCTGGGCGGCACATTCCTGACTCTGGGCGGGGCCTCCTTGGGAAGGAATAAGGAAATCCTGGGGAGCGGTGTCAGCTTCCCCCTGCAGCCTTGGCTTTGGAGCCCAGCTGGCTAGACTAGGCATTGCCATCATTTTGCCATGTCAGTTCAAGGGCAATCATGCAGTTATCGAGGGTGCCCTGGGTACCAGGCACCAGACAGCAGTGGAGTTTGATTATGTCCATTTGTCAGATGAGGCTCAGAGTGGGGAAGAGATGGTCAGCCAGTCGGGAAGAGCTAGGATTTGGACCGAAGTCCCCTGGCCTTCAAAGCCCACGCCTTGAACCAATGTGCTCCACGGCCCTGCTCGACCTCATCTCCCAGTTAGCCTGTGACACGGGGGTGTGAAGTGCCAGGCACCACCTTCCACGCAGGCAGTCTTCCGAGTATGACCTTGACTTTCCCACTCCGTGAGAACAGGGAAGCTCTGGGGGGCCTGAGGAACCCTGGTCTCCTGGCAGTGTCCCACCCCCTTCCTGCTCAGGTTTTGATGCCCTCCCATCTCCTCTCCCTCCTCCCCCAGTACCAAGGCTTCCAGGTCCAACTGGAATCGGTGAAGAAGGTGAATGAATTGGAGGGGCAATGGGTGCCCAGCCCTGGCCTGCAAACCCAGAGCCCCCAGCCCTCCGTCTGCCACCACCCGGCCCTGCCACTGGACCTCCAGCCCATCTGTGCCTCCGGGGAAGCGGACAGCATTTTCCAGGCCTTGAGTGAGTCCCCCCACCCCTGGCAAGCCTCCTGCCCCTCATTCTCTCTCCTCCCCACACCCCAGCTCCTCTACCTCTTGTGGTTTCTGTTAAACACCCAGTGGCTGAGAACAGGGAGATTCAAGAAACTCAAGCCCCTGGCCTACCCGGTTTGGGCACTGAAATCAGGCATACCAGGAACTCCTTCAGTCCCCGGCAACCTGGACGGGGTGATCAGCCTACCTCCAAGACTACACAGATTGGGGGGAAGGGGACACAGGAAACGGACCCACAAAAATGACTGCAATGCAGTGGGATGATGGGGGAGGCACAGTGGGGACACGGGAGAGAGATGGCTTACGTCCACGGTGGCATAAGTGTTACTGAGTCCAACCGCACGACAGGCCAATAAATCAGAGACGAGGTGTTGAGGCATGGAATACAACTTTATTTGGAAAGCCAGCAGACCGAGATGATGGCAGACTAAGGTCTCCAAAAAACCATCTTATCGGGGTTTGGGTGCCAGTTTCTTTTATAGAACAGAGAGGGGGAGGAGATGAGGAAGTAAAGTAAAAAGGCCATAAGTTTTGCAAATGTCCCTTGGAATGGCCAGCCTCTGGGAGGGGATGTGTTAATTTCTTCTTTCTTGCAGCCATCCACAGGGTGGACAGGGTCAGGATGCGTCCCTGAACAATAGCACTTTGGTTTAACATTCAGGTAAAGGGGCAGGGTTCCCGAGACAGGCCATTATGTATGGACAGTATCCTTTTAGTGAAAAAAAGCAGCAGAAAGCAAAGGATAAAGTAAAAGAAACAACAGATCCAACATGTAGTCAGATTTGGCTCTTCCTTGTTACATAACGGGATCTGAAAGGTTTCCAAGACGGGGTGACATCTAAGCTGAAATGTGAGGGATGAAACAGCTGGCCAGGAGAATGCGGCAACTGGCTAGTATTTTTTTTTCTTTTTTTCTTTTGATTTTATTAGAGTATCATTGATTTACAATATTGTGTTAGTTTCAGGTGTACAGCCAAGTGATTCAGTTATACATACACATCTTTTCATTCTTTTTTAGATTCTTTTCTCATATAGGTTATCACAGAATATTGAATAGAGTTCCCTGTGCTATACAGTAGGTCCTTGTTGGTTATCTACCTTATATATAGTAGTGTGTGTATGTTCATCCCAAGCTCCTGATTTATCCCTCCCCCTCCACTCTTCCCATTTGGTAACCACAAGTTTGTTTTCGACATCTGTTAAGTCTGTTTCTGTTTTGTGAATAAGTTTATTTGTAACTTTTTAAAATTAGATTCCACATGAGTGATAGCATAGGATATTTGTCTTTCTCTGACTTACTTCACTTAGTATGATAATCTCTAGTAGCCAGTATTTATTGAGCACCTACTAAGTGCCAGGCCCTGGGTCAATCCCTTTGCCTGCAAGCTCTCCTCACAACCCCTCTGTCAGGCTGATACAGTCGAGCAGGCAGGAAAACTCAGGCACAGAGTTTAAGTGACTTGCCCAGGCACTGCTAGGAGGACAGAACCTGGGACTTGAGCCCAAGCTGCTCACGCTTCTTCTAAACTTTCTTGCTCTTAATTTATGAGAAGGATGCCAGGCCCCTGCCTCAAACCCTCTCAGAAGCAGGCCTTCTCTGGCTGCCTGGTCAGTGGCTCCTTGGACCACAGATGTTTCAGGTTCAGGTTCAGCTGACCAGTTTTCTCCTCTGCCCAGGGAACATCGCTGCTGACGACTGCGAGCTGTGCGTGAATGTTGCCTGTACTGGCTGCAGCTAAGATGGCCTGGGTGCCCTGAGCCCACCCTGGACACCGTGCCCCACCCCAGCCCACTGCCTTCACAGCACCCACCCCCATCCAGGCTCTAGGGGTCCCCGCCACCACGGTCATCCCCGCCCCCCACCCCGCCCTGCAGGGCCCAAGCAGCTGGATCTGGCACAAAGCAGTTGGACCCACGGTTGGAGGAGAGTTTGGCCCCTGAGGCAGCCCTGCTGCTGAATAAAGATTCCCCACCTACACATAGAGTCAGGTGTCCATTTGTTCATCCCCAGGAGCCATAGGCAGAGCTGCCTAGGAAGCTGGGTGGGTTGGACTCCTGAGTCAGGTATTTTCCTGGTTTCCTCGCCTGAGGAGTTGCTCTATTTCATATCGAAGGAGTGAGGCTCTGGGTGGAAATGAATCGCCCGTGATCACAGGGCTGGGAAGCCACAGAGCACCCAGATCCATCTGACCCCCCAAGCTGAGCTCAAGGCCTGGCCCAGCTGCAGAGCCAGAGCTTCTGTGCTCCTGATGGGTCTGGGGGGAGGACGGGGGCTCCCTCCCGTAGGTGGGACTGCGGTGGAGGGGGTGGAGGGAGGAACCACATGGTGCCCCTTCGGGGCTGATTCTGCCCCCGGGCCTGCCTGAGTTCACCTTTACCCTCCTTCTTGGGCTCCCCGGAACTGCCCGGCCAGCTCCATATGGAAGGCCTTCCTTCCCTCTCTCCATCCTGGTGGCCCTAAGGAATATTAATAATACCAGCATCTATTGAGCATTTGCTATACCCTAGGTACTGTTCTAAATTCTTTGTAGGTATTAACTCACCGAGTCCTCACAACAGTTCAGTGAAGCAGGTACCATTCGTATTACCTTTACGAATGAGGAGATCAGGTGCAGAGAGAACTAATTAGTCCAGGGTCACAGGCTCAGCAAAGTGGCAAAGCAGGCTTCTTCCCCGGAAGTCTGGGCCAGAGTCTATGCTCTGAACCATCATGTTACCGCCTCCCTGTGACTCCAGGCCCAGCTGCAGCTAATGACACCCAACGGAGGATGCCCTGCAGCCACCGCATTCCCCCAGGGGCCCTCAGTGCTCTACTAAAGGCCAAGAGCCAGACTGGGAATTCCTGGGAGAAGGGCTTTCCACAGGGTGGCTTCCTCCCCGGCCTCTGTCCCGGGCAGCCAGAGAGGAGAAAAGCCAGGTACAAAGGGGCCACACCCTCTGAACTCAGCTCCCAGGGCCAAGGCCATGGTGGATTCCCCCAGACCAGCTGCCCCTCCTGCCTGCCCAGTTGTGCTCAATCGTCCTGTAACCTCCCAGCCTCCCAGGCCACACCCCTCGGAGCTCTGGCTCCTTCCTGTCCTCCCCCCCCCGCCCCCCCCCCCGCAGGCAAGTCTGGCTAGGCGCCTTTGCAATGCCTCCTGCGTCTCTCTGGGCCCTTCTCATCCCTCTATCATCACTGCCTCCCTCCCCGTCCCCATCCTCTCTCCTCAGCGAGGCCAGAGCTTCCTCCCTGCCCTGCATCCTGCAGGCTCTCCATGCCCACCAAGCCAGAGGAACATTGCAGCGCTGCTCCTACAGTGCCCCTTACCCTTCTGTGCCTCCCCAGTACCAACTCTCAAGTCTAAACTGAGCCCACTCACCATCTGGCCTCGTCTCCCACCTGCCTGGGAAGGAGGCAATAATGGGAACTGCCACTGAGTGAGCACCTGCTATGTGCCAGGCACAAGGCAGAGCCATCTAGACAGAAATAATAATAATAATAATAATAATAGCATCAGCATAGTGCTCACTCACGCTGGGCCCGGTGGAGCTCTAAATGTTTTCCCTGTATTACCTCATTTAATCTTCACTCACCCCTATGAAGTAGGGGAGAGAACAGGCTAAGTAACCTGCCCGAAGTCACACAGCTGGTAACAAGCAGTGCCTGGACTGACACCGAGAGAGTTTGGCTCCAGAGTAGGAGCATTAGATAATTCTACCCCACCAGCCATCTCATCAAGCACCCCTGCAACCTTGGGAGGAGGGATCTCCCAAGAGATCAGGGGTGAGCAAGGGTGAGAGGAGCAGAGGACATAGTGAGAACAATGGCTTGCAGTGTGGGCCCTGGGGAGAGGGCAGGAGGCAGTGCTGAAGTGGTCAGGACGGGGCCAGATTCTGAGGCCCCTTGAACACTCTCCAGCCAGGGGCTGATCTCATAGCCGCTCAGTGCTTGTGTTGGTCATCCAAACCAGTACAGGAGCTCACATGTGGCTTAGGGATCATGAAAGAAAAGCAGAAGTTCCCCCTCCTCCATTGGTGGTCGTTGGATTCAAGTCTCCTCGGTGTCTGTGAGTGGGGGGCAGTACCGATGCTGGCTTAGCAGGAAGAGCAGGGTTCTTGCACTTAGCACACTAAACCCTGAGCTGGCGAGGGCAGGGTAGGCATCCATAAAGTGGGATGAAAAAAGGAATGAAAGCATCACCAGGAGGACTCTGGAATCTGGTTTATTAGCCGTGGGTGGGGGTGGATCTTGGAAAGCACCGGGGGCAGGGGCTGGGCCTCCCCAGGCTGCCCTCTCGTCACTCCCCCATTCTGGGTAGGTGGAGCTGCGAGGAGGGAGAGCGGCCTGCGGGGGAGGGACAGAAGGTAGTGAGCACCCGCCGTCCTAGCATCCAGCACAGGCAGCGTAGGCACAGATCTCACACGTGCTCGGATCCTCGGCAATGGCCTCTGGACAGGAGAAACGGGGCCCCGTGAAAGCAGCTTCCTCTGCCCAAAGCTCCCGCCCTCCCTTGAGCCAGAGTTTGAACATCCGCCACCCAGGCCTGTCCTCTCGGACCATCTGCACTTTCCACCCCAAACCAGGACACAAGTACTGCAAGCCAGCCAATCAGGGCGGAGAGCCTACCCAGAAAGGCGTTACAGCTGAGACCAGACAAACCAGGACGCACAGCAGAGGGCTTAACCCGCCAATCAGAGCAGAGCGCAGCCTCGGAATCCCACCAATCAGAACACATCTCTCCTTCAAGTGCCACCAATCAGGGAATTCCTGGGCCCCGCCCTTCAGAGAGGGGGTTACTCACCGAGCCTCTCCAGGATCTCCTGGGCATTGGGCTCCTTGCAGAGAGGCTTGAGTTCTTCGGGAAACCTCGGGGAGCTGCAGGGGATGGGAACGAGGGATCCACCAGTATTTCTAGGCCCCCCAGGCTCCTGGAGCTGCTGGAGGTCCTTGAGCTTCTTCACTGACTCCAGAGAAAAGGAGAACTTTCCATCCTGAGAGAGACATGTCCAGGGTGTGAGGCCAGGCTACAGCCTGCTCCCTGGCCGCTTCCCCGAGGACTGCCCCCTCTCCAGCCCCGGTGGCACTCAAACAGTGTTTGCGGCACGCGGGAGCCAGGTGCTCCACTGCGGGGCAATATGAGGTGGTCAGAGCTCAGAGCCAGACACTGAGCTTGAATCCTGGTTTTGCTCTGCGACCATGGACAGGTCATTACACTCTGGGATCCTAGGGTCTGCCTGTTATATGAGGAATGGAGAAGACAGATTTGAAGCGGCAGGGACACAATAGGTGCCTATTAGTGGGAGCCACTGCGCTGATTTTCAGGGAGAGGCACAGAGCTGGGACCAAGGCTCAGGCATCCTGAATCCACGTGGCTGTGCCCCAGTTGTCTTCACCCCTGCCTGAGAGCAGCGTGGGCGGATCCCCTGGCCCCCGGCTCCAGCCTGCTGCCTGGCTGATGTTTGAGAAGCAGTAAAAGGCCTCCCGGGGCCTGGCTGTGATAGAATGGGGCCCCCGATGAGTACCAGGCTGGCCTACGGCTAGCATCCACACCGATGGGCACACCCTTCCGTCAGGACCTCCAGGCTGCCCAGGTGGTTCCTGAGACCCAGGCCAGGGCTTTGGCTGAGGAGGAAGGTCTGGAACTGAATCAAGCTCCTTCACTTCCCAACCATGTGCCCATGCCCAGTTACAGAATCTCTCTGAGGCTCTATTTGACTCCTCTGAAAAATGAGACTAATAATCCCTCTTGCCATGGTGATCCTGGCGTCACAGTGACATACTGGAGGAACCTGGTCATGGCAGGCACTCTGTACATTGGCTAATCACCTGCCTTTCCCAAATTGTTTCTCTTTTCTCTACCTGATGTTCTTTCTCCAAGTTTGAAGAGGAAGGCGTAAGAGGCAGGACTGAGAAGGGGGTCCCTGGGGAAGAGTCACGCCTTAGACATACCCCCCACTCCATCCCCAGAGGGGTGCTCTATCAGGGGACAGGCCCTGGGCCCTGGACATAGAGAGCCAGCTGGGCCACAGTAGGGACAGAGAACTTACCTTCACGGTGACTTCCCCTGCTAGGGCGGCCCAGGCCCCAAGGAGGCCCAGTGCAGAGAGCAGGAGGGTGTTCATGGCAGCAGCGCCTAAGAGAGAAAAGTGCTTTGTTCTGGATGCCAGGGGAAAACAGTGGGACTTTAAAAGAGGGCAGGGTTACTGAGTAACCCAGGAGTCTTTGCCAGTGTCTCATCTGCTTGCTTGTCAACTTAACCCTAATCAGATAAGGCTCAAGACAGCCCTGTCTGGTAAGAAAGCAGTCGGGGGGGAGGCCGTCAGAGCCCCAGCCCCTCCCTGGGCTCCCACTTTAACCCACGGCTGGGCTGGGTCGGGTCCTGCATTCAGGACCAACCACTCACACTCACTGATGGCTCTGGGCCAGGCCATGCACCAGGGTGGGGCTGCAGACCAGACCCAGCCCAGCCCTTAAAGAGGGAGGGGCCCAGTGGCAATGCAGGGTGATTAGAGGAGTGGGTGGGCATGAGGAATGGAGGGGCCATTCAACCAGCCAAGGGGCGGGGCAGTTCAAGAAGCTTTCCCAAAGGAGCTTTAGAGAATGGGTGGAAATTTTCTTAGAGAAGGGGCTGAGGGTAGAAGGCCATTTCTTGCAGAGGATACTACATGTGAGACAGCAGGGAGGTGAAATAGGCCTGGAATAATCAAGGAAATGTGAGTAATTCAGCCTGGGGGGAGGAGGAGGTTGCCAGGGGGCTTCAAGTGTTAAGAAATGAGATTACCGGGGCTTCCCTGGTGGCGCAGTGGTCAAGAATCCGCCTGCCAATGCAGAGGACACTGGTTCGAGCCCTGGTCTGGGAAAATCCCACATGCCGCGGAGCAACTAGGTCCGTGAGCCACAACTACTGAGCCTGCGCGTCTGGAGCCTGTGGTCCGCAACAAGAGAGGCCGCGATAGTGAGAGGCCCGCGCACCGCGATGAAGAGTGGCCCCCACTTGCCGCAACTAGAGAAAAGCCCTCGCACAGAAACAAAGACCCAACACAGCCCTAAATAAATAAATAAATAAATAAATAAATAAATAAATAAATAAATAAATAAAAAAGAAATGAGATTACCAAGGCAGGCATTAGGTTTGGCCACTGTGACTTTGAGGAAGGACTCAGCTCTGCCATCCACAGGCCTGGTTCGAGTCCCACCTACTGCCCCATTCCTATGTGTGTGAATCTGGACAAATTGTTTCCCTCTCTGAACATCAGGACCCCTTATATCCTCTCTGGGGACCAATATAATAATACGTACCTCGTAGGGTTATTTTGAGAATTAAATGAGGTTATAAAAATGCTTACCTCAATGCCTGGCATACAGAAAGCACTCAGTAAAAGATCCTTCAGTTATTATTACTTTGATCAACAGCCACAACAGCTTCTGGCACCCGTTGGCCCCTCTGGAGACCACCTGCCCATCTGAGCCATAGCCTGTTCTCATCCGGTGCTGGGCCTGCTGTCCTGCCTGTCCTGCAGCCTCAGATCATCCTCGGATGTGCTCTCCCCACTCCCTCCTGATTCCCTTGCCCCTCTAACCATCCCCCCCACCCCCCGCCCGCACCGTGTCCCTCCTCTTTCTGCTCTGCTTCCCCCAGCTAACTCAGCCTAATCTCCCCCACCCTGGCCTTTCCTGCCAGGCTCAGCTCTCCCAGCACCCTTGCCTTTGAATATGCTACTCCATCTGCCTGGAAGGCTTTTCCTTCCTTGTCACTAGGTGAACTCCTACTTAAACTTTAAGGCCCAGATCCAATAACCCCCACTGCATCCTCAGCTAAATAACCTCTCTTTGTTCTCACAGAACCAGATACATTCCCCTACTGGGGATATTGTTGAGTTGGATTAGTTGGGTGTGTGTCTCTGCCCCTCTAGACTCTGACCCCCATGAGGACTGTACCCCGCATAGTGTGTGTTCATTGTATTCTTTTGTGAGCAGAGCCTCCAGGACACGGAGGAAGGGAAGCCCTGGGAGCTGCTTTGTTCTAATCTACAAACCAATCTGGCTGCAAGCCTGGATGGCTCCAAAGAAAGGGATGGGGGTGGGAATCCCTGGATGGGGAGAGTCACTGCAGGGGAAATTGGAGGGACCTTCAAAGGGGTTCAGCCCAAGGGAGGGGCAGGAAACACTTGGTCAACCTGCCCTCTCAGGCTAGTCCTCAGAACCAGACTAAGATTCCCTCCCTTTTCTAGTGTGTGTGTGTACACTGAGGAATGTGTGTAAGTTGAAGTGTGTTAGTATATGCGAGGTGTGTGTGTGTGTATGCTGAAATCTACATGTCCAGTCCAGCCACATGGTGGCCGCTGCTAGCTGAGAGCTGGGCGGGAATGAGCCCCAGCAGAGGGTTAGGGATGGGATAGGGTACCTTAGGGTTATGGATGGAGTTTGGGTTGAAGGTGAGGCTAGAGATACACATAAGGGTAGAATGTATCGTGATTGGGATGGTGGTGAGCACAGGTAGAGATCAGGAGTGCAGCTGAGGCTGGTGCTGGGGTTGGAATTGGGGTTGGGTGGACTTGAGCTGGGTTAGGGTGAAAGCTGGGTTAAGATCAGTCTTAGGTTACCAACTGGGACTGGAGTTACATTAGGGCAAGATGAAGTAGCAGATAGTGATAGGAGTTCAAGTTAGGACTCAGATTGGGGTTTGGGTCAGGGTCAGGATGGAGCTGAGCTCGGGCGTGGGGTAAGTGTCAGGGTTAGGCTTGGAATCAGGGGTGCAGCTAGGAGTGGGTCGATGTGGAGATTGTAGCTGACACGGAGGTTGGTTTGGGGTTAGCTTAGGGTTCTGTGGTAGGGTTAAGGTGGGAGCTGAGTCTGCAGTGTAAGTTGGAGGTGTGGGTGGGGTCAGGTTTATGACTGGGGCTGGATCTGGGGTAAAGTGCGGGGCTCGGGCTGCACTGGGATTTGGTTTAACATGAAGGATGGGGTTCGGCGCGGCCGCTGTGGGCTGCAGGAGCCCTGTTTCTGGCTCCCTTTGGCTTTTCAGTCTTTCCTCCCCTAAGTTACAGTGGGATTGGGGGTAAAGGGAGGGGCCTCTGGTTCCTGAAGCCTCTTTCTCCCATAACCCCTTAGCCGGGGCTCACCTGCTGCAAGGCTGGGGTGGAGTGGGTGTGTGGGAGTGATGTAGTGTAGCTCCACACTGTGGGAAAGAGGAAACGGCTCCTAGGCCTCAGCACTTTGGGCCCTGCCCTACCCAACCCTACCTCTGACATCTCCCCTGGGAAATGGGAACCAACACCCCTCCCTCCCCTGCCAATTCCCTGGCCCAGCCTGGGGCCAGGTGTGAGTTCAGACCCCCTCCCTCCTCTCCTGCATCGAAGCTGCTGGATCTTGGGGTCCTCTTGGAAGCCTGGGGTTCTGGATCGCCCCGGGCCCCCACCTGAATCCTGTGGCCTTGGTTTCCCAGCACCCCAACACCCCTCATCATTTCTTACGGGTGGCGAGTGGGTCTGGGTTGTTTGGGCGCCTCACATCCAAGGCCACCTCTTCTGGCAAACTCTCACACCTCCATAGCCTCCCAGGCCATGCCACCTCTACCTGCCTCCCCACCTGAAAAGCCATCAGTGGCTGCCCCAAAACCTTCAGAAGGAAGCCCAGACTCCCTGGCCGGGCATTCAAGGCCCATCATGGTCAGGCCCCTGCTCACCCTTTGCCCAGGATCCCGAAAGACTCCCTAGGAGTGGGCCAGGAAGAAGGGGCCCATACCTGGGGTGCTGTAGGTGGAAAAGTTCCAGCTTTGGAGCCAGGCAGCCCTGGGTTAGAGTCCCAGCTCCATCAGTGAACAGCTGTGTGCCCTTTCTGAACCTCAGTTTTTGCATCAGAAAAATGGAGACAATAACAACTACACTGTGAATTTTGGGCTGCCTAGAAAACTTTCCTCACTGACTTCCAGCCCCAGCAAGCCTGTGTTAAGACCATCTCCACCAGCCTCCTATACTTTCCCCTTATAAAACCTACCAAACTATCTGTCCTGCCCACTTTCCTATGAGCTTCTGAGAGCAGAGCCTGTGTCTTGCTCCATCGTGGCCCCAGTACCCATAAAGGCCTGGCACTTAGTGGGTACCCCTGATCTCTCAGGAGACCAGGAAGGCTGTGGTATTAGTAATAATCATAACATTAATAATAGCAGCGAACGTTTATCAGGCACTCGCTCTAGGCTACGTGCTTTACAGTTGTGAAAACCAGAGCCAGCCCTGCAGCCCAGTCACCCACTGCTGGCAGCTGCCTGGGTTTCCCCTGCTGTCAGGCTGCCCTCTGTTCTCTGTGAGGATGCTGATGCCATTCCTTTTGGCCTAGAGACTGTTGAACTCTTGTGTTTGGGTGACCTCATCATGGTTCCAGTGTGCCTGTTAAAGTTGGGTCCACTGAGGCCCAGCCCTCCCAGGCCTGACTCTGCTTCCCTGCAGGCTGGAGGCCTCAGCTGACCCTAGGAAGAAAGGCCTGAACAGAGCCCAGGTGGGAGTCTGAAGACTCCCATGTTGATCTGTGTGACCATGAAGAGGGTGTGGCCCACATTTTACAGCCTCCGCCTCCTGCTTGCAAACATGTCCTGGAGGTTCTTCTGAGAGCCCAGAACTGCCTGAGGAAGGCATCACGATGTATGTGAACCTCCCAATAGCTCTGGGAATACGTAAGAAATCGCTACAGAACCCCCTTTTATAGGTGGGCACGCTGAAGATCAGAGGCCCAGAGAGGGTAAGAAACCACGACTTTCCCAAGGGTGCGGACAGAAGCTCCGGGCACAGTTTCACTGGTGGCGCTCTGCACGAGGGCACCCAGCCAACAGAGAGGGAAGCACAGACACAAGTGTGGGGCTAGCTCAGCCTAGAGGAAGGCACAACTTTTCAGACTCATTGCCAGGTGGACTTGGCACCAGCTGCAGTCACAAAGCTGTAAATTCCAGAACAGAGGCCAGTTCTCACAAGTGCCAAAGAAAAGCTTAAACTTTTTTTCGGTTCATACCTCCTGTCCTGTCTTCCTAGCCCCAGACCCCCTCCTTCTTTGGGGAAGGAGAAGAAGAAAGGCACAACCATTGAGTCAGACCCTGTTTTACAGGGCAGCGATACCCGTTGTACGGAGGAGGAAACCGGGCTCCTGGGAGAGTGCCCAGGGCCACAGAGAAAGTGGATGACTGAGTGGGAATCTGAAGCCTGTTGGCTTGAGCCCAAGTCCAAGTGGGGGTGGAGGGCTCCCTCCACTCCCCCAGGCGCTGGGGTGGGCAGGATCTTCCCCGTGATGCTCCGAGGGGCAGCTGGGGAGTGGACAGAGGGTGTGTCTGGTTGTTTGCTCAGCAGTGTCATCTCACATCCCCATGGCCTGGCCGGGACAAGGCACTGGGGGAGCTCCATTCACCATCTGCTCCCCACACGGCAGGGCCTCCTCCCCCCGCCCCCTGGCCTGCCCTGGGCATCGGCCACGGAAACAACCTATCACACCCGAAGGCTGTCAGGGAAGGAGGGAGACCCACCTGGTGCTCCTGCCATGGGCCCCAGAGCCCACAGGCTAGAGGGAGGATAGGACACGGGCACAAACTCCCTGGGGCTCCGCAGGGAGAAAAGGTCCCCCCGTGGCCGCGTCTGGGGATGCTTGCCAGACCAGGTGGCATTTGAACTGGGAGGATTTGATCAATGGGAGGATTTGGACCCACAGAGATGGGGGCTATATGGCAAAGGCCTGGCAACAGGAAGCACACAGGGGAAGGGGGAGGGATGGGCTGAAGCAAAGAGTGTGTCAAGAGGGTCTGTGGGTGAGCAGCCAGAGGAGGCTTTAAACACCAGGCTAAGGCGTTTTGCCCTTCACCCGGTGACAGTGGGAAGCTAGGGGAAGACCATGAGAAGAGCTGTGATTTAGAAAGATCATCATGGCCCTTGGTGTTGGGAGCGGACTGTCTAGGTATGGCTGCTGCACTGGTCCAGGAGAGAAGGGGTGTGTTCCACCCCCAGCAGTACCCTGGGAGGGCCAGGGGTGATTGGAAGGATGGTGTGCAGGGGAATCCATGGGTCTTGGCATGTGCTCTTGAGAAGCAAGGGAGGAGGGCAGACAGGGAAGGCAGATGGGTCCTTGGGACTGACAGTGTACCAGGGCCCGTGCTGGCTGCTTCCATCTGACTTCTCATGGACGGTCTCATCAACACTTTAATCCCATTATACACATGAGGAGGCTGAGGCTCAGAGAGAGCAATGTCTTGCCCAGATGGAACTTTAGGTTCTTTTGACTCCAGAGTTCGTGTTCTTTCCATTGCCTCATGTATTTTCTTGGCCTTTGAGGCCCGCAGAAAACACGATCAGCCACAGGCCAGCAACTCACAATGGACCAGCTTCTGGTCTGGCCAGGAAGATTTGTGGGGCGCAAGGAGGAGTGTAGGAGCTGCCTGGGGGCAGGAGCAGTTATAGATAGATCTGGGATCCAGTCCAAAGGGCCACAGTGGGGAGGAGCAGTGACAGCGGCCAGGCCAGGGATGTGATGAGAAAAGGGGAAGAATTCATCTGTATTGGACTTGCAGGGCCTAACCCTGAGTGTGCCTGGGAACCCGGCTCTATCCCAGGCAAATGTCTCCGGGGACGTGGGCTGCTGGGGAAGACTCGAGCGGCTAACAAGGCTAGGAAGGGAGGAAGAAGACAGAACCTGAGCGGGGAGCCATCCCGCCCTCCCTACCCTGGGCAGAATGCCTTCTCTCCTATCTGCGGCTTACGATCACACACAGACACACTGAGGCACACAGTCGCAATCACGCAGGCGACACAATCACATACCCAGACACAGACACATGAGCACACAATCACAAGACACACAAGCACACACATACAAGGTCTGGCTCACACACACGGAGGGCCTCATGAGCACAGTCAGAGTCACACAAGCACTCGCGGTTACCCTGACTTATAGGACCTACACCCCCCCACCCCAGTCACAGAGCTCATGCACTGACATGCTCTCACACGGAACCAGAGGACCGTTCCCAGGAAGGCCTCTGCCTATGGACGTCACTCAGGCATGGGAAGGGTGGGAAGTGCCCTTGGACGTCTTTATTGCCATTGTCTGGGACAGGAAGTTGCCTCTCTGACGTTCTGGGGGCTGCGTCATGAGAGGGGTGGCCTTCACCCAGTGACGTCAGCTCAGGCCCCGTGCTAGGGTAGGGTGGGTTGGGATGGGTGTGGTGACTGGCACTGAGGGAGGTCAAGGGCAACTGGGGAGTGCTGTGGAAGAGGCCATAGGCCTCGGTGGGAAGAGCAGACCGGAGTAAGGCAGCTCTGGGTTCCCGTCCCCTTGCCAACCTCTCACTGATGGTGACCTGGGGCAAATGACTTCACCTCTCTGAGTGGCAACGTCCAGCAGTAAAAGGAAGATAATGACACCAACCTCCAAGGCAACTGGGAGTGCTAACTCAGATAACTGCTGTCAAGTACTGGGCACAGGGCCTGGCAAATAGTGGCAATAATCATAATGTTGTGATGGCCCCGGGACTCGCTGTGTGAGTGTGTGCGGGCTCAGAGGCAGGGCTGGGAGGACAAGGGTAGACGCCCCGTGGCAAGGTGTGTGGCAGGCCCGGCCACACTTGCCTAAACAAGACATCAACTGGTCCCAGGAATGCAGAGCCTCAGGAAACTCAGAGCTGGGGTTGATGGTGGGGCGACCTTCCCCACCCGAACCTCAGAGTAGGTGACAGTGGGCATCAGGAGGGCTGGGCCCAGGCAGCAGACTCAGAGGCCACTCTGCAGTGGGCGCCCCCCAGTATGTTTATCGCCAAGGACTAGAGGGCTCCTCGGCTCCCTCCAGCAAGCTCTGATGCGGCAGCAGAGTCTGAGGGCTGGCCACTGGGGTCCCTATCTGTCTGTAGGAGCTCCCAGCTCTGGGGGCTGCAGAGGAAGAGAACACAGCCCCTGTGGTAAAGGAAACCTTCCAAACAAGGAAAGGCACACAGCTGGCAGCCCTGCGCCCTCTGGCGGCCTCCGGTGCTCACTGCGGCCTCATGGCTTTGTTCTAAGGCTCCCGGTTCTTTGCCCTGTAGGGACTGACGGCACAGCGCACTGGAGTGTAGACACTGGGGCTGGATGGCCTGCGTTTGAAATCCCTGCTCTCCTGCTCCAGCTATTATTACCTCTACCACTTACGAGCGAAGGACCCTGGGCAGGTGACTTAATCTCTTTGTGGCTCAGATTTTTCCTTTGCAATAGGTTGACAACAATAGTTATCTACCACACAGTTGTTTTGAAGGCGAAATCTGATAACCCACAAGTACTTGGAATAAGTAATGTGAAGTAACAAGGAATACATGGTGGCCGTCCTACTCTGGACTTCCAGGGTCAGCGTTGCTGAAGGCACAGCTTGAGAGCTGGGTCGAAGCAGCCTTGACCTGGGCTTAGACTCCGGCTCTGGTGCACTTACCAAATGTGTGCTTTGCACATGTTGACTAGTTGCTTATCATGTAAGGCAGAGACACAGGGAGGCTGCTTATCATGTGAGGGAGAGACACAGGGAGGTAAGTCCAAAATCCTCTGGAAAATCCTTTAGGAAGGCACCACACTGGGGAAAAACACACCATCTCAATAAGCCCAACATGGCCATTTTTCCTAATTCTTGGTTACAGTCTGTCTTTGAAGTAGCTGGCTTGCATCCAAGTGCAATGTTGTACAGAATGTGTATCTTTACCCACTGGAATGACACTCAGTGGTGAGATGCTCAGGCAGAGAGGTACCTGGAAGTAGACATCAGTTATGGTCTCAGGTTTGAATCTTCCAACTCGTACTCACTGAGGGGCACACGTTCATCACAGGTAGATACTATCACATTAAGATTTCCATTCTTTCTCTTTTTGGCCAAGTGTGTATAATTAAATTCCCATGCTTTAATCGAATGCATTCAGGAGGCTGCTGCCTTGTGCCTTACCTCTCTAAAGCAGTTTGCTTTTCTGTAAGCCGCAGCAATAACTACAGTAACTACTACAGCATCATGTTCTTGTGTAGATCAAGACAATGTGTGAGGAATTTTAAATTCCTGCCAGGAAGATGACTTTCTCACTCCTCCCCTTCCCCCAAATTTCCCCTAACTAATGTATGACTTTGAGCAAGTCACTTCCCTCTCTGGGTCTCAATGTTCTCAACAGCAAAATGTGGGTGTTTTATAATATTAGATGATTTCAAAGGCCCCTCCCAGCTTGAAGCTTTCAAGATAGTTCTGTGATCCTAGGGCATTTTGATGCAGTCAACCCTTCTATGAATGCTAACTGATGCTTACATGGTTCTTCCAGGACTGCTTTGTCTGACTGGTAAGGGCACATCTATAAACAGCAGCCCTTAACACACTGTAACATGGTAAAGCCTTAAGAATGAAACATGCATCTTTATGATCTTTTTTTCATTTGATCAGCACAAAGGTGCACTTTAGCTGTGCCTGAATCAGCACAAAGTGACCAGATCTAACCATGCCCCCTACTACAGTCTTTCAGAGGCACTGATGAAAAAGCAGAGCTCCTCCAAGTCACACACACACACACACAGGATGGGTAGGCACTATCCCTGGGTGGAGCAAAAGGAAATGGGCTTTGGAGTCAGGCCAGACTGAATGATCCCAGATCCTCCACTACCTAGGAGGACTTAATTAAGGCAAGTTAATCTTTCTGAGCCTCAGTTTCCCATCGGTAAAATGGTTATAAATAGGTTTTCCTGACAGTGTTGTACGGGTTAAGTTAGAAGTAGTGAGGGGTCCTGAGCAGGATCGTGGGATTGGTGGGGATCTCTCCCCTTCCTGAGTGAGACAGACCGCAGCTTCAAGTCCACTTCCACCAGTGTCGTTGGTCTGCCCACTGGTAGCCTCTCTGAGCCTGTTTCCACAATCAGGTCGGGACACCACCACTCATCCTAACTCCAGGGATTGCTGGTGCTGGGCTCTTAACTAGCAAACCGTCACTTCTTTGGCTTCAACCTCACCCCGGGCCCATGCTAATCTAGCTTCCATGCCTGGCTCAGAGCAGTGGTATAAATGGAAACGCCTTCTCCCGTCGAGTCCTTTGGAAACTCAACTTAAAAAGCCCATGCCCACCCCAAAGCTTTCCTAAGCCAATGCCCTAGCCTCAGCATGACCTAACTGCTCACCACCAGAATCTTGCCTTGCCAGGGGGTATCTTCAGAGTAGCTTCCCTGGGCAAGTTCCTTGGGCTGGCATTTGCTCCCTGTCCTGGGTAAGTCTGTACCCCCTACAGCCAGAAACTGTGGCTTTTTCACCTCTAGATTTCTCATGGGAAGGGCTGACACAGTGTGGGCTCAGCAAATGTTAAGAAGCTCCACTTTCACCTTTTGGAAAGAGCACTCTGGGAAGGCAGTGCTGGGGGCAAGACTAGGGTCCAGGGCAGGGGTAGGGACAGGGGTATTCCGCTGGAAGTAATAGAGGATGGTGTAAAAACATGACGTTGGAGTCAAATGATCTGGATTCAAACCTTAGCTCTACCACTTGCCAACAAAGGATCTGGGGAAGCCATTATACCTCTAACTTGAGTTGTTCCCATATGTAAGATGAGGATAACAATATCTACTTAGCACAGCACGTGGCACATACTGAGTACTTTTTATGTTCCAGATGCTGTTCTAAATGCCTTAATTAATTTAATCCCTCTACAACTCTAGGAGGTAGGTATTATTCTCATTTTATAGGCACTGTAAATGAGGAAAATGAAGCTCAGACAAATGAAATAATTTCCTCAAGTTCACAGAGCAAGTGAGATGTTCAATAAACAGCAGCAATGACTGTTCTCAGGCAGCAGTACATGGGACACAATCTCTGAGACCCCAAGGAATGACTAACTCCAGGCTTTTTGCTTCTGGACTAGCTCCAATCTTGTTCCCTCAACTGCAGCAAATGACACAGACCAATCGGTGTTGTAAATAGAGTTAACATAATATATTTATTTTAAGTGCCATTCATGCATATCACTTTTGGCAGCAACAATCCTAATGACACTTGGGATATTTCTTTACAGCACTGAACAGTTACAAAGAATGGGTGCCGTTCATCATAGAGGCAAAATATGAAATCGTGCAATAGCAAAACTGTAGAAACATTAAAACACTGACTGTCCAACAGCAGTACAGAGAGCAGACTGTGTTTGCACAAAAAGCCAATGCATTTTCATCACATATATACAATATAGATATGTACACATCACCCTCTGAATGAACAATATCAAAATACTCTATTCCATTTGAAATAATCCCCAGATTGATTCCCTCCCACTTCAAAGGACATCTGAGAGACATGTATTTACAAGAACATACATGAATACATTTACATTTCAAAAACTGCCACAAATGCCAGTCGGATTATTCTCCTGGACAGAGTACCCCCATTTGATTATATGCATTTAAGATTCTTTTCCCCAAAAGTCTTCAGTCAATTTAAGCCCAAGACAGAACTTGCTCTGCATTTACAACTACCAACTGAGATGGCCACTAGAGGGGTGCTCTGCACCTCACTAGGGAGCCTTGTCTGGCTGGAGCCCGTGAGAAAGCCTGTCCTGGGCTCCCTGGCCACATGAATCACTAGTGTGGGATGGGTCTGGATGGAGGCTCTGCCTCCAGGGCCATTCATGGTAAGTTTAAATTCTCACAAAAATATTGATCACTGCAAATCAGTAAATGACTGCCAAATGGGAAATTAGCTTCACACAATTTGTAACATCTTCATCAGCGGTTTCTACTTGAATCACTCAGTATAAGCTACTGCATTCTAATACCCAAATTGTTTAAAGTGCACACTGTTACCCACACAATTTATAGTCTCAAAACAGCTATTTTGGTATCTAGAGAACCGTGACTTGAGCAGACTACTGAGAATCACCCCCTTTTTTTCCGAGCTCTTACTCTGCAGGCTGCTATCTCATCTTGATTGGCTGCCTTTCCAGAATCCTCTGATTTTTACTGATCCAAGGGGCTGGAACTGAGTTTCCTTTTTCATGCCAAGCAGGATCCAAACAACAGGAATATAAAGCCTTTCCCTTCTCCCCAACCTCACCAGCCTTTACCATGGCTGGCTTCCCAGTGATTCATTCAAGGCAACACTCCACTAGAAAAAATACCCAAAGACGTTCGCAAACATTCTCACATACACACACAGAGAAACAAAGGTGTTTGTTTAGTTCAAGTAGAGATGACTCAACCACAGAATCAGTAAGGGTAATTAAAGTGACTTAATAAGCATGGCTGATGGAGACTAGAGATGCTAAAAAGCAACCAGCGAGCAGTTAGTACTCCTTGATTTGATGGAACATCGTTTCACCATTAGAACTGAAAAATTCTGCTTTTTTTTTTCTGGTTTAAAGAACCAATTCAAAATCTATTCATTAAAAAAAGAAATCTCATTTCTCTTAGTTTCATTGCAAAACTAAGACAATCAATCCATGCAAAGTAACTGTGAAATAAAACAAAACAAAAAACAAACAACTAATAAAAACCCCTAAGAGGCAGGCTGCATTTCAAAGAAAGGAACCAAACGTCATGCATACACAGACACACAGGACAACAGAAACAGCACGCCACTCAACAGTAACTGCACTGAAGACTGAGGCAAATAAAATCCATGTGTGGCTCTACCCTCCTTTCAGTGCTTCCTAAATGGAAAGAGAATGAGGGGGAAACTTGCTATACAAACACTGCCCTGCTGTTCTGTTGCCCAAATGAACTCTGATTCAAATTCCAGAAAATCCTACTTAGCAAATAAGTCTCAATTAGCAGGAATGCAAAGATAGAGAATATACTCACATGGCAGGAGTAATGATAAAGAGAATGACACAATCTCTCTCTGATTGTCTTGTCTGTAAACTCTTATCAAGAAAAATAATTCTGTGCTTTCAGACACTGCATTTCTCCTTAATGAACCCAAGAGGAGTTGAGCATTCACAGAAGATAGCAATAAATATTAAAATAACACTTTTGAATAATAAATACATAAGTGAATGTGGAGACACTGATTTGTTTCAAAAGCCAAGGAGTGCCCAGCTTCTAATCAAACACATTTAGAACTGGCATACGATGCAGACTTAGAAAAACAGATGCTGACACGGTGCAACATGAACTCTAGAATCCCCCAGGCATCAAAAAAACATTCGGTCAGTCCTTCATGCTGCTCAGGAACAACATGCCTCTTTGGACTGTTTGGAGAGTATCAAACTCTGGGTTCTCTGGCTTACTGAGTAGAACTCAATACTCACATTTCCGAAAAAGATTAAATAAGGGGAACTGGGCTTTGAAAAAATCTATTTCCTTTCAGTTGCCTACATCAGTTAAAAGCATCCTGCCAAAAATAGCCTAACAAGGAATAAAAACTCACAGTAACTTCCTTTTCAAGACATAATAATCCAATTAGAAAAAATTGAAGCCTTTCAATAATTTTTGTACATGTATTTACACATATGCATCTATAAACTGCTTGCAGCAAAATAGGCTCTGCCTGAAAAATCAGTCTGGCACTTGTGGTCAACATCAAACTGACACAAATATGCAAAAGCCGTTCAAATCACACAACAATTAGGAGCTACATAGGGCAGCTGGCAGGGAGACAAACATGTAGTACTTGTCTGGGTCAGATAAAAGCAGTAAGTTATCCAGCTAAAATCTTTCTGATTGTCTTCAAAAAAAATTTCGATAACATTGGTAAAATGATTAGAAACTTTGTTTTCTCAACTGGATACTGTCAAACCTTTCCCTTCACTGCACAGAAAGGTAACGCTTGGGTCTGTCTGGTGCCTTGAGAAACAAGCTCTACACAATTGAATCCCAATCAAAGTCATCCTGGATGTCATCTGGAGGCAGAGAGCGCCGCATCTGGAAGGCTTGGGAAGGCATCATGTGCTGCTGGTTCATGGCTCCGTGATGGCCTGGAAGGAAGGAGGCAATGTCAGCAGTGACTTGGGAGAGGATAAAGGAAGAAAGAAACACACACCTACTGAACACTTCCTATGTGTGCCAGGAACTCAGTGCATATGCTCTCACTTACCCACCCAGAAGCCTCTACAAGGTGGCTCTTATGATCCTAATCTTACAGGTATTCTGCACCCCACCCCTCTGAAACAGGGAGTTCACCCCCTCCTGAGGCAGCCTCCTTCCCTGTCGGGACAGCTAAAGCCTTTTTCAATATTAAACTCCGAGTACCAACCCCAACACACCACACCCCAAACTACCTGCAATTGTTGTTCCTGGAGTGCTGAGTGCCTGCGGGATGTGAGGATAACCAGGGGGAGGCATCACCGAAGGAGCGAGATTTTGCCTGGAGTCTATGTACAAATTTCCTAATCAGATCGAGAAGAAGACAGAAGGAAAACATAGTACCATAAGTAAAGCAAATCAAACATAAAAATCTTAATAGAACTGTTACCTAAAACTAAATTAAGCCAGTAAAGTGAGGAAGAAAAGGGAAGGAAAAATCACTCCTTTTAGATGCTAAAACTCTGCCAAAGGTGGTGCTGGATTTTCAAACATGGTGCCAGGCTGGGTGTGAGTACACTGGTACTAATTCTGGCACTGCCTCTAACTCTCTGGAAGCTCGTAGGAAAGTTATGTCTGTTGTTGTTACATACCTCATTATAGTTCAAGAGCATTTTCATATCCCATTACTTCATCTGAGTCTCCCCCTAGACCCACAGTGAAGGCAAGACAGGGATTACCCCCATTTTATGGATGAGGCAACAGAGGCTCAGAAGGCTGAGAAGACTTGCCCAAAGACACATCAGTTTGACAGGGCCTAGGGCTAGAATTCAGTTCTCCTAACTCATGGGCTCTTTCCAGTAATGGTTGTCTCTATTGCCCTGATTTTCTCATCCTTAAAGCAGACCTAAGTGTGCCCTAGCTGATTAACAAAGTGACTGGAGGCACAAAGTGACAGGAAAGATTTGCATAAAGTAAAAGAGCTATATCAAAGGTGATTAAAAACATATTATTTAGAAGATGTGTAGATGGGAAACACAGATCTCATTTAAACAGCATTTCAGAAGGTTCTTAAGTTAATATGCTTTCACTGACAGCAGCCATCAAGTATAATAACTCCAGAATGTCAATTACATTGCATCCTAATGCAAAATAGAAAGGGAGGGGAGGAAAAATCATGCAACCTCCCACAACAACTCCTGGGGAAGAACCACCATAACACTGGTTTATATTATATGAAACATCCAGAATTCTGGAAAGGCTATTTCCCTAAGGTATTCTAATGTTTCACACAAACTATAATTGCATTCTAGGAATGCTGTTAATCAAACTAGAAAACAGCAATCATTTTCCCAGAAGAAATTAGAAAGGGAAGAAAAATCTTCGTTTTATATTCATGGTAGGGCACACTATATTTGGCTGCTCACAAGTTTCCACCTGCCACTGGAAAGTCAGACTGTCTCCTCCTTTAAGGTAAGAATTACTAAGCCAAAAAAAGAGAAATGAAAAAAAAAATATATAAAAACAGATTAATCTCCAATAAAAATTAGGTTTTGTCTTATGACTTGAGTTGTTAAGGATAAGTAGAAAGAGAGCTAAGATTATGCAGGATGGAGGCTGGGAAGTCATTGGTAAGTGAATGACCATATTACTCAGAGGAGGGCAGCCCCTCTAGCCGGATGCAGCCTTTAAAAGGTACATCAGCCACGAACATGAAGGCGATCACATTTTTTCTCCTGCAAAAATATACTAGAGCTGTAACTTAGTATAATTTTATTAGTATAACTTTTCTCTTCTTTTCTTCCTAAATCTTCAGTATGGTAAACTGGTCAGAGAGATCACTTCTGATTTTAAACTTTACTATAAAAAGGCATGTTATCTTGGGAGGCAGTGGCTGGAAGTCAGAACTCTTGGGTTCTGTTCCTGGTTCTTTGTCATTTTCTCTCGTCTCATTTCCTCACCTACTGGATTAGACCGCGAGCCACAGCTACTGAGCCCACGTGCCAAAACTACTGAAGCCCACGCGCCCAGAGCCTGTGCTCCGCAACAAGAGAAGCCACCAAAATGAGAAGCCCACGCACTGCAACGAAGAGTAGCCCCCACTCACTGCAACTAGAAAAAGCCAGTGTGCAGCAACAAAGATCCAATGCAGCCAAAAAATTTTTTAAAAATTTTAATTAAAAAACAAAAACAAAAACAAAAACCCTGAATGTCTGTGAATAGACATCAGCAGGCATGAGGTGATAGATACTTAACACCAGAGCTGATCACACAAAGTGTTGACAAAGGTCAACATGGCTTGGCAGGCCAGGGCTCGTTAAAGTTCTTTTGACTCAGAAGGAAAAGACTAAAGGGGAAGGAAATTGGGAGACAAATAAACACTGAGGGAAAACTATAGGTCTTCTGCATCTGCCAGGCTATGAATGGAGTAGCACTGAGAATCAAGAAGGAGTTGGGGGGACCCTAGAGGGAAAGGAAGTGCTGGCAATAAAAGGGAAAGATGGCAGAAAAAATCAAGAGAATCATAAAAACCAGAACCAAATAATCAAGGTCAAGGATCAAGTAGAGATGACCACAGAAGTCTACTAACAAAGGGCTTTAGGGAAATAACCCAGGATCTCAGCCTAGAGAGAATCTAGAAGAGATGTCTGGCCACTCTGACAGAGGACAGCAGCAGATGGAAAGTGCTTTTTCCATGACCAAGAGTACCCAGTTCCAAAATCAAAAGGTACTTTTGGACCTTTCTTAGAAATTTAGGCCACAAAATTGAAGAAAGTCTTGTTTCACCATACAGCTTTGAAATTGCAGAAAGGACAGCTACTGGCTAGCATGTACAATGGCCTTCTGAAATGGCCTTCTCTTAAGACTGACCCACATCTTCTTCTACCTGTCTTTCCTAGAATTCCCTGATCTGAAGGCAACAATCTGAGCAACACAGGGGCTCACCCCCAAACACACATGCATATTGATGTACATATAAACTACTCAAATTCACTTAGTACTTTTAAGGTTGACTGAAATGGTTTAAGGTGATTTGGAAAAGAGAATGTGGCAGCACTTAGAAGGGACAATTTTGGTTGAACAGGGAAAGAAAGGAAGAGAGGAGAACCAAGAGACAATGGACAAAGTATGGTACACCTGGTCTAGGACTTCAAGCAAGCTAGAAAAGTAAGTGATGTATCCTGAAAGGGACAAATTACAGGCTTAGAACCTATCAGAGGACCAAAGATAAGCTGTCCACGTAGAAGAATAGATTAAAAAGATGGAATGGAAGAAGACAAATAAGTAAAAATACATGCCAAATCATAAAGATCTTGATACTTAAACATGAAGATAGGGAGAATTCTGGGAAGATGGTGGAACAAGAATCTAGATAAAATTGCATGGGTAAAATCTAACATAACTAGTTTGCAACTCTGGACTTTCTATAGAAGGTTCACAACTTGCAGAAGAAGGCTTGGTTGGCAAATTGCAGTTAATTTTGGTGGATTTCAGCTCTTAGCACAGACATAGCTACCTATCCCCTCACTCCTGCCCCCATGGCAAGCAGCTGGAACAGCTTATACAAACCCTACAGGAGCCAGTGTAGGAAAAAGGGTACTGTCCACCAAATACTGGGGGTCTGTGCTCTGAGCACTGATTGTTGCTTCTGATTACAGAGGTGCAGACAAAAAGGAGGGTGGCCATTATTGCTGCATCTCCCCACAACACTGCAAGCTCCTCTCCTCTGGCTGAACTGATTTCCAGGAGATTTAAAGGGCTGCTGTCCCCTTTCCCCTCTTTCTTTTCTTTTTTCCCCTCTGGGAGCCAGACATTAAAGACTAGGATACTGAAAAACAACTGCATATCCAGGGAAAGTTAGAAAGTGACCACCCATGCCAAAAGAAAAAGCACAGGCTCAGAGAAAACCTGAAAAGATCTTAAGTTTAAACCTTAAGTTGATCCTCAGCACAAGGATAGCCTGTAACAATCAAAAAAACAAAACCAGTAACAAAATCCTGCAAACCCTTGGGAAGAGGAAGAATCTGATTTCCACAGGTATCACATTAACAGAGTCAAGTGTATGGTTTTCAACAACAACAACAACAAAATCACAAGGCATAAAAATAAACAGGAAAGTATGGCCCATTCAAAGCAAAAACAAATCCACAGAAACTGTCCTTGAAAAAAATCCTAAAGGCAGATCTACTACACAAAGATTTTAAAACAACTTTACAGATGTTCAAAGACTAAAGGAAGATGTGGAGAAAATTAAGAAAGCAATGCATGAACACAATGAAATATCAACAAAGAGACAGAAAACATAAAAAGAAACCAAAAAGAAATTCTGGAACTGAAAATTACAATAACTGAAATTAAAAATTCACTTAAGGGACTCAAAGAAGAGCAGGCAGAAGAAAGAATCAGCAAATGTGAAGATAGGATAGGACAATGGAAATTATCCAGGCTGATTAACAGAAAGGAAAAAGACTGAAGAAAAGTAAACAGCGCCTAAGGGACCTATGAGACACTATCAAGCAGACCAATTATGCATTGTGGGAGTCCTAGGAGAAGAGAGAGAAGAGGGGGCCGAAAGAATATCTGAACAAATAAGAGCTGAAAACTTCCCAAATTTGATGAAAGACAGGAATATAAACATCCAAGAAGCTCAGCGAACTCCAGGTAAGATGAAGTCAATGGGACCCACACCAAGACACATTATAATCACATTTTCAAAGATACAGAGAGAATCCTGAAAGCAGCAAGAGAGAAGTGACTTGTCACATATAAGGGATCCTCAATAAGATTATAAGCAGACTTCTCATCAGAAATTTTACAGCCAGAGGTAGTGGGCCAATCTATTCAAAGTGCTAAAAGGAAAGTGTCAACAAAGAATCCTATACCTGGTAAAAGTGTCCTTTCAAGAGTGAGAGAGAAATTAAAACATTCCCAGATAAATAAAAGCTAAGAGAGTTTGTTACTGTTAGACCTGCCCCGGAAGATAATGCTCAAGAGAGTCCTGCAGGAAGAAATGAAAGGACACTACACAGTAACACAAAGCCATATGAAAAAAGTAAAGATCTCAATGAAGGTAAATACATGGGCAATTATAGAGATAGCATTATCATAACAATGATTTTTAACTCCACTTTTTGTTCTATACATGATTTAAGAGGCTAAAATGTTTTCTAAAAACTATTAGTATAAAAGCTCATATTATTGTAACTTTGGCTTGTAACTTCACATATTGTTTTCTACATGATTTAAGAGATTAATGAATTTGAAATAATTATTAGTCTATGTTTTGGGCCACACAATGTAGAAAAATGTAAGTTTGAGACATCAACAACCAAAAGAGGTGGAGGTGGAGCCGAAAAGGAGCAGAGTTTTTGTATGTTATAGAAGTTACATTGGTATAAATTCAAATTACAGTGTTGTAACTTTAGGATGTTAAATGCAATCCCCAAGGTAACCACAAAGAGCTACAGAATATACACAAGAAGAAAGGAGAAAGGAATTTAAACATTTCACTACAAAAAATCAACTAAACACAAAAGAAGACAGTAATGCAGGAAATAAGGGACAAAAAAGCTACAAGGCATAGCAAAGAAATAGCAAAACACAGAAGTCACTCCTTACCAGTAATTCTTTTAAATATAAATGGATTAAACCCTCTAATCAAAAGACAGAATTGGCAGAATGGATAAGAACACATGATCCAACCATATGCTGACTATAGAAGACTCACGTGAGATCCAAAGACACAAACAGATTGAAAGTGAAAGGATGAAAAAAGATATTCCATGCAAATAGTAACCAGAGAACAGGGATTGTTGTACTAATATGAGACGAAATAGACTTTAAATCAAAAAATGTTACAAGAGATGTCTTGTGAAGTCTTACTTCTTGTAAAGAAGGACATTATATATCAACAAGAGGTGCAATACAGCAAGAAGACAGAACAATTACAAACATTTATGCACCTAATAACATACTGCAAAACATACGAAGCAAAAACTGACAGAACTGAAAGGAGAAATAAACAGCTCTACAATTACAGTTGGAGACTTAAAGACCCATTATCTCAATAATGGGTAGAATAACCAGACAGAAGATAAGCAAACAGAGGATTTAACACAATAAATCAACCTGATCTAACAAGCATATATAGAACATTCTACCCAACAACAACAGCATACACATTCTTCTCAAGTGCACATGGGACATTTTCCAGAACAGACCATATGTTAGGCTACAAATCAAGTCTCAATAGATTTTAAATGATAGGTACCATACAAAGTATCTTCTCTGACCACAGCAGGATGAAGTTAGAAATCAAAAACAGAAGTAAAAATGGAAAATTATCAGATTTGTGGAAATTAAACAACACACACTTAACCAATGGATTAAAGCAGAAATTACAAGGGGAATAAGAACATACTTAGAGATGAAGGAAAACAAAAATACAACATACCAAAGCTTACAGGAAACAGCAAAAGCAGTGTTAAGGGGGAAATTTATAGCTATAAAGACTTACATTAAAAAACAGACCTAAAAAAGAAGAAGAAACAAAACCCAAAGCTAACAGAAAGGAAGAAATAATGAAGATTAGAGCAGAGATAAACGAAATAGAGAACAGAAAAACATTAGAGAAAAATCTTTAACACCAAAAGTTGGTTCTTTGAAAAAAAATCAACAAAGTTGACAAACCTTTAACTAAATGGACTAAAAAAAAAACGACTCAAATTACTAAAATGAGAATTGAAAGTGGTGACATTACTATTGATTCTACAGAAATAAAAAGGATAAGAGAGTTCTTTGAACAACTGTAAACCAACAAACTGGACAACTTAGATGAAACAGACAAATTCCTAGAAACACAATATCAACACAGACTGAATCATGAAGAAAGACAAAATCTGAATAGACCTATAACGAGTAAGAAGACTGAATACTTAATCAAAAATTTCCTGTACAAAGAAAATCCCTGGATCTGATGGCTTCACAGGTGAATTCTACCAAACATTTAAAGAAGAACTAAAACTACAGACCAATATCCCTTATGAACCTTGATGCAAAAATTCTCAAGACAATAGCAAAATGAATTCAATAACATAATAGAAGGATTATGCACACCATGCACGACCAAGTGAGATTTATTCCTGGAATACAAGAACAGTTCAACATATGAAAACTGACCAGTGTAATATACCACATTAACAGAATGAAGGGGGCAAAAACCCACATGATCATCTCAACTGACACAGAAAAAGTATTTGACAAAAGTCAACACCTTTCATGATAAAAACACTCAACAAATTAGGAGTAGAAGGAAACTACTTCAACATAACAAAAGCCACGTATGAAAAATCCCATAGTGAACATCATATTCAGTGGTGAAAGACTGAAAGCTTTTCCTCTAAGATCAGGAACAAAGCAAAGATGTCCATTTTCACCACTTCTATTCAACATAGTACTGGAAGTTCTAGGCAGAGCAATTAGGCAAGAAAGAGAAATAAAATGCATCCAAGCTAAAAAGGGAGAAGTAAATTTATCTCTGTTCACAGATATAATCTCATACATAAAAATCCCTCAAGACTACACACAGAAAAACTGTTAGAATAAATGAATTCAGCAAAGTAGTAGGATACAAAGTCAACATGCAAAATTCAGTCACATTTCTATATACAAACAATGAACAATATGAAAAGGAAATTACAAAAACAATTCCATTTTTCAGTGAGATCAAAAAGAATAAACTACTGAGGAATACATTAATTACAGAGATGAAAAACTTGTACAATGAAAACTAAAAAACATTGCTGAAGGAATTAAAGAAGACGTAAATAAATAGAAATGCATCTCATGTTCATGGACTGCAAGACAATATCGTTAAGATGTCAAAGCAATCTACAGATTCAATGTAATCCATATCAAAAATCTCAATGACTTTTTTTGGCAGAAATAGAAAATCCCATCCTAAAATTCATATGGAAGCTCATGGGACTGTGAATAGCCAAAACTATCCTGAAAAAGAACAGCAAAGCTGGAAGACTCACACTTACTGATTTCAAAACTTACTACAAAGCTACTACAGTCAGACAGTGTACTGGCATAAGACCAATGGAACAGAATAGAGAACCCAGCAATACACACATATATAGTCAAAATGATTTTTGACAAGGTGTCAACACCATTCAATGGGGAAAAGACAGTCTTTCAAGAAATGGTAATAAAAAAAAAAAAAGAAATGGTAATAGGAAAATTGGATATCCACACACAAAAGAAATTGGACCCTTATATAACACCATATACAAAAATTCACTCAAAATGGGTCAGACTTACATGTAAGACCTAAAACTTTAAAACTCTTAGAAGAAAACAGAGGGCAAGAGCTTCATGACATTGAATTCCATAATGATTTCTTGGATACTACACCAAAGGCATACACAATAAAAGAAGAAGAAAAAAAAGACACTAACAACACAGTAAAAAAGAAAACAAAAGAATGGGAGAAAATATTTACAAATCATATATCTGGTAAGGAGTTAATACCCAGAAACATAGAGAATTCCTAAAACTCAGCAGCAACAAAAACCCAATCAAGAAATGGGCGAAGGACATTTCTCAAAAAAGATATAAAAACTGCCAATAAGAAGATGAAAAGATGCTCAACATCATTAACCATCAGTGAATGCAAATCAAAACTACAATGAGATTCCACTGGAATAGCTACTATTCAAAAATAAGAAAAGAAAATAACAAATGTTGGTGAGGATACAGAGAAAATGGAACCCTTATGACTGTTAGTGGAAATGTAAAATGGTACAGCTGCTGCGAAAAACAGTATGATGGTTCCTCAAAAAAATGAAACATAGAATTGCCGTAAGATCTAGCAATTCCACTTCTGAGTATATACCCAAAATAACTGAAAGCAGGGTCTTGAAAAGATCTGTACACTCATGCTCACAGCAACATTATTCACAATAGCTGAAACATGGCAGCAACCCAAGTGTTCATTAACAGATGAATGGTTAAGCAAAATGTGGTATATATTATATATACAATAGCCTTAAAAATAGCCTTATACGTACATTCAGCCTTAAAAATGAAGAAAATTCTAACATATGCTACAATATGGATGAACCTTGAAGACATTATGCTAAGTGACAGCCACAAAAAGACAAACACTGTATGATTCCACTTATATGAAGTACTTAGAATAGTTAAAACTCAAGACACAAAAAGTAGAATGTTGGTTGCCACGGGCTGGGGAAGGGATGAAATGGGTGGAGAGGTCTTGTTGAATAAGTACAGAGTATCTGCTTTACAAAAATGAAAAGAGTTATGGAGATGGATGGTGTTGATAATTGCACAACATTATGACATTATGAATGTATTTAAATACCACTGAACTGCACACTTAAGGATGATTGGGACAGTGAATTTTATGTTATGTGTATTTTACCACAATAAAAATAAATTTTTTGAAATTTATTTTAACAGGAACCAAAAAAGAAGTGACAAAAGGAGAGAGAGAGAGAGAAGCTTAAGAGTTATTAAAAAAAAGAGTTTAGTGGCTTAGTATCTGGCATATAGAGGGCATTCAATAAATTCAGTTAATACTAAGTACCTCCTATATATGCCAGGCATTGAATGAGGCTCTTCTATGAATATGATTTATGAAATGAATAAGTCACCAAAATCACACAACCACTGAGACTTTCAAGTTAGGTAAGCTATTCAAGTGGAAGAAGCAAAGATGGAAGATTTCTTTTGTATCAAAAGAAGATTTCACAAATGAAGATTTCACAAAAAGGACTAGGGATCTTGAGAACTTAGAAAGACCAAGTATGTGAAATAATTTAGGATAATGACTGAAGGAAGCCACTCAGGATAGAAAAGAGAGCTTTTTAGCATCAACTCTAAAAACAAGACAATGTACAGAAAAGAAGTCAACGTGGAGATAAAGGCATCAAGAAATTAAAATGAAGAGAGAAAGAACTTGGATATTAAACACAGAATGTAAACTTGAGAAAATTGTAGGCTCTGCAATCAGAGTAAACGAGATGGCTACAAGGGTAAAAAAATAAAGGAAGAGAGTGAGATGAAAAAATACAAAGCACAAATTTTGAGTCCAGAGCAAAACATAAATGAGACTACCATTATGTATACTCTTCATATACACTCTGAACTTTAATTTTTTTTAACATTCTTAGAAGATATATAAAGATGTGTTGATTTTCATTGCAAGTCTATACAAATTTAAATTGGTAACATCTCATAACTATGTTCTTATTAAAATTAAAATGTACATATCTTTAAGACATTTAACTCTTGTTTGGTAACTTGAAAGGTTAAAGTTCACAAAGGAAAGTCAATTATAAACAATAAAATAATCATGTAAATCATGACAGAAAAACATAGTCTCTTTTATCTCAATTTTTCTAAGATATATCTTTAAAAAATTACTTGATTTCATTCATTTCTTAGAAATAAAAAGATATAAATGCATCACTGCTATCATTAACAACATATCAAGTTGCCCCAGACAGTTACTGAATTTCATATGAATGAGAAAAAGAGAAAATCAAGAAGATAATTAAATCCATACCTGTTCCAATGTGTTGGGAAGGTTTTGTTGGATGCATGGCACCATGACAGACATTCTGCTGAACATTACTCTGTGAGTGGATAAGGCCAGTTTGTGTAAAGAACTGATTAAGAGAAGAACAGAGATCAGCAAATTGAACCTGATCTAAAGACCAGTTCTTGAGATCTGCCTGTCTCATACTCTCCATCAAACCTATGAGGAAAGCATTAGAAATACAGTTAGCATGGTTCTGCAAACACTGCAAAGAAAACAGCACTTTTTTCCAGCCCTCAAAATTTCCACTGGTAATCTTCTGCCCATGCAATGAAGAATGACATTTTAAAAATTATTCAAAGTCTGATTCTTTTAAATGTGGCCAGATTTCCTTCAGAACTCTTGTCTGTGAACCTCCGCTACATCAACTGGCTGAAAGGCTTAATTACGAATTTTGCAAAGTGTTGTTTTTAAGCATACTACCAACTGCAAAAGAAACACTATATAAGGAGATGCTTATTTCCACTAAAAAGAGACTTAAAATCTATTCAAAAACACATGATCTGTGTATTTGGTTATAAGTGAGAAGGAACCAATACTCACCTTGGAACTGTGAAAGGTCTACATCTGACCAATTAACACTGCTGGCGATTCGACAGCTTTCTTTTAGCATATCAAGTGTTGCATACCAATCATTTGAAACACCTATAAAAATAATATTGGCAATATTATAAATCTTGGATAGCGAAAGTTTGAGCTGGCCTTACTCCTGATATTGGCCGATCCCAATCCAGTTTTACAAATGGATTCAAACCCATTATATCATGCACTGGGGCAATCTGCTCTGTGAGACAGGCAGGAAAGCTATTATTTCCCTGTATTTTACAAACAAAAGAAATTGAACCTAGAGAGGAGGCATGACTTAGCAAGGCCACTATGATGAATCCAAGACTTGAAGCCAGCTGTACTCTGCACCATTCCAAGAGGCCCCATTCACCTTGTAGTCTATGTCTATGGTACCCTCTGGAGTTCTGCAGTGCAGAGACTGCCTGGTCTGTGAGCAATGTCAGTTAAGCATCTCACCAGAAACCATCAAGACCTATCTTAAGAGCAACAGACATTTTTTTTTCTTTTAAAATCAGGGTATGAATCTATCATTCTAAATGAAATACTTGGCAGGAATATGCAAAGAAAGAAAAAGTGGGAACATTCACTGAATACGTAAATGCAAGGTACTAGACTAGGCATTTCATACTTTGTAACCTCAATATGATCCTCATAACAACACTGTATACCAGTGTTGTTCTACAGCTAACAAAATAATAAGACCAAAAGAGTTAATGCACCAAAGGTCATAAAGAGCCATAATGAAGATTCGAATACAGGTCTTTCAGACATAAATCTATACTCTTTCTTCTATACCACACTAAATCACAATAGACTGCAGACAGACTGTGCATTCCACTCTTCTTTCAAACGCTCACAAAAACACTTGTTTTCCAGAAGAACAAAAGAGTTAAAACCAAAACCTGCAAGGGTTGCTGAGTTTGCCTATGTTACCACATAAACTGTAATCAAGACAATATCCAGGTGAATCTATAGACCGAAGGACTTACAACTCTAGGACTACAGCAAGGAAACACAAAAGAAGATGGATAAGAAGAGTATTGGTAGAAAATATATATAAGCCCCAGATAACAGATCCAAATTCACAGTTAGCCAAACACACGTCAGAAGACAAAAACTTACCAGAATTACAGGATACCTGTTGTGGCGGAGGGGGTGCCTGATGTGTTAACGTCTGATGCTGATGGTTCGGATGGTGCTGTACGTGCTGGTGTGGAGAGGGGTGCTGGGGGTGAGGGGACTGGAGCTGGCTGTGTTGCTGCGGGTGTGGTGCTGGGTGCTGGGGACGCTGTGGATGCTGTGGTAAACCATGCGGTCGATGGGACGGATGTGGAGACGGCTGTGTGTGCATCTGGGGGTGGGACAGTGAGACCTGTGCAACCGAATTACTGCCCGTGGTGTTGAGGCCACTGCCATGACTGTTGGTCAGGCTGCTTTGGTTGCTGTGTGGGTGAGAGCTCACTGTACTGCCGGGAGAGTGCTGATAGGAACAAGAAGTGTGGGACTGCTGGGAAGATTCAGAAGGGATGTTCATCAAACCTGAAAACAGACAAAGCAAGAACACTGATGGTCAGATTTCAGTTATACCTTATGACAAACATTTGCAAAATTATTTACAGAGCAAAGGTATATGCTGTCAGGAAGCAATTTTGGTTCAGTTTAACAAGTATTGATAGAGTATCCACCATACCCTGGGCTCTGGGGCTACCAAGAAGAAACATCATTCTCTGCCCTCAAGTAGCTCGTGGTCCAGTGGAAGAGACAGACACTTGAGGAGATTACGTCCAACACTGTAAGTACTAAGGCAAAAGTATACAGAGGGAATACAGGAACTCTGCTTCTTCCCCGTTTTACCTAGGAAGAGGCTCTGAAATACAGAGAAGCCTTCCTTGAAAAGGCAGTATCTGGGTTGAGTCTTGAAAGATGAGTAAAATGTTAAGGGAAAAGTGGGAGAGGTGTTGGGTCACATTGAGGATGGTTCTCTATAGGTCTGAAGACCTTTGACAAAAGAGGAGGGTAGAAATAAAGCCCAGTTATTTCTGATCTCTTTCTCTGACTACTCCAAAAACTTTAAGTCCAAGATGGCTAGAATCCTTAAGACCAAGCAAAACAAAACAGCCATCTCCACTGCTCTTTTTCATTACTCTTATGGAACATTCTTGAGACAGACACAGTTTAGGGGTTAAGATTACATATTTCTTAACACCAGAAAAGAGGAATTAAAATCTCTGCACCACAATTTACACACTTGGTAACTCTGGAGAATTATTAACCTCTCCAAGCCACAATTACCTCAATTATAAATCGGTATGATAATAGTACCTGCTTCGTAGAGTTGTTGTGAGGATTACATGCCATGGTACAAGTGCAGGCTGCAGGCTTAGCTCAGTAAATATTAGCCGCTATGATGATAATGATGATTAGGCCAGAAGTGCTTAATGTTAAAAATAATGTATGTTTGGTTTGCAGGTAGACACTCACTTTAACAAACCTTATTGCAACATGTAGTTCTATATAACTACACTATTTTCATATCCCAGAAGACAACATATAATGTTTTGCTGAACCAAACACAAAAAAGTTTTACTTGAATGAAATGAAAATAAAGTCCCATACCATACTGTCAGTCAATAAAAGAATCAAAAATTTTAAACAAAAATAAAAGTATTCTCATACTTGTTATTAGGAGTAAAATTATATCAGAGTACATTATAAGATAATCTCAAAACATAATAAATTAAGGTTTTATAGGTAGAAGAGTTAATAAAAGTGCTTGCCTTAACCCTGGGAAAAATGTCATTTATATGGAATCTATAGGGTTACTACAATAAGATGAAAGAAAGCAGTTATTTCATTATCTGTTTCCAATAAAGTCCTAACATTTTAAGAGGGCACCCAGATATACTCTCTACCAACATTTTTAATCCCAAATTGTTTTTAAAATAAAACAAAACAAAATATCTTTCAGAAGCCCAGTATGTAAAACTAATAAATGTAAAGTTGTTTTCTGGGAAGCCATGAAAAGAAACCTGTTAGGTCTCCCTCTTCATCTGCACCCTTCTCTCTGAAACCTCCAGAAAACCCAACAGCTCCAAAGAGAACAATTTGGAAAGCACTGATCTAGTCTAATCTTCTTCACTGTACAATGGGAATGCTTAGGTCTAAAGAGGTGAAGTTAACTCAGTTGACTTTATGGTAGAACCTGGACTAGAACCCAGAATTCCTGTCAATCTTCTTTTCTTTTTTTATTAGTGTAATGAAATAGCATTATGGGTTTCAGAAATTGTCGCCATTGTTATTTCAAAGCCAGTATTTTTCTACTATGATCAGCAAAGCTGGATCCTCTTAGCAAAGTCTTAGTTTTTTGTTTTTTGTACTTTTATAGAAAGAAAATTTAATATAAAATTTGAGAAAACACATGACTCTTACTTTAACCAGAAAACCAACTTCCTAAACAAACTACTGATATTCATCAATATATATAACACTTACATATAACATTAACTTTCATAATATCTGACAATGGTATGTATTAAAATGTAAACTCTTTAAAGGCAGGGATTTTTGTCTACTGCCGTGAACAGGTAAACCCTCTGAGTTGAGGTATAAATAGTCAATCTGCCAAACAAAGCAATGCTTCAATGTTTGAGTTCCCAACAATTTCTGACTAGTGTTCGTTCTATGGTGGAACAACAATGAGACACCTTGATCCTACTAAATGACTCTGATTAAAATTAAACCAGCAGCTAATAGGACAGTAATACATAATAGCAACAATCTAGCATTTGGTTGAGATGTAACAGTACATCTCAACCCGTATCACTTTTAGTGTTAAATCTGATTTAAGTATGTTGTACAAAACAATGACCACTAACTAATGTGTTCACTTATAAGTGCCGTACATGAAACTGCAAATTTGGTGCTACCATATTCCAAAAGTTATCTCTTTGCTAACAGCAGTCAGAACAGAAAAGCAAGGCACATCTATTCTTGTGGTGCAACATTTACCACTCAAACACTTCATATGCTAGACATCACTGATTAATCATGGCAGTCTTTCCCACATGGCATAAATGCAGTGTCAGAATCCTTTAACACAATGCTCCAGGACACCACTAGTAATCAAACAAAGTAGGCATGCATGAGGAGATAGATTTATCTGCCATTCTTGTGCTATGATAAAAATATATACAGACTATAGTAAAGGCACAAAGAACCTTCAATCCTTATCATGATGGTAATGTTCTAAGATTAAGGAACTATAACAGCTGCGACGTGAAAATAATTCTTTAAAAAATTTCAATAAAAAATTACAAAAGAGGTATTAAAAAACTCACCTTGTTGACTAAGTGACTGCTCAAAAACTGACTTATAAAGGCTCCGAAATGAGGCACTGAGATCTTCAAAATTATATTCTGAGAAAAGTAGTTGTTTGTCTCGTTCTGGAAGGTTGTACTGTGGCTGTTGTTGAGGAGTTAATGACTGAGGGACTGGTTCTGGATGATTTGTCACCTAACATTAAAAGAAAACAACTACTAATTTAGTAGCTCTATATGAAAATTGGTTTGTTACATATAAAACTGAAAATATCAGAACAGTTTCTAGAATCCAAAGGAATTAACTTCCCTGTCTTCGGCTTTCCTATCGTCTGTTAAGTTGGGTATACATAAAAGGACAGACCACAAATTGTTAACTTAGGTCTTGAAGAATCTCAGAAATCTAATCCAACCCCCACATTTCACAGTAGGGGGGAAGAATTCAAAGTTAAAGGACCTTCCCAAGGTCATAATAAGTGATAAGCTAAGCCTGGAACCCTTCCAGTTTCTGTGGAGTCTTCATCTTGATTTCCACAGAAGCAATTTCATCTCAAACTCACTATACTCTGAAACTACTAACATTTCTCATTCATTTATTCAATTAATCTTTAAGTATTTAAACTCAAATACTGTGAGTCAGGTTGTATGACACTGCCCAAAGCATCAAGGAACTTCAACACACCTAACTCTTCAATGTAGGTAAATTTTTCTTTTTTAAATGAAACTTAAGGAAAATAAGAAATGAAGGGTAAAAGACAAAGGAGATTCTGAGAAAAAAAGAATGGATCAGGGCCTCGAGCTATGCAAGGAAAAAGAGCACCATGAACACCTAAAAAATAAGAATTATCTCTGAAGACAGCACAACTAGAAATAAAATAAAACATGATCAGCAATATATCTTAAAGATCATATCAAGCAGTAACAAACTACCATTTGGTTTAGTGTTTTGAAAAAATTAAGATATGAACACTGGCTATAAATTTATGCAGCCTTTCAAAATGATGCTTACAAGGAGTCTACAATGACATGGAAAAATACAAGTTTTGTGTAGGGGAATGGCTCCACCACTGGCACATGACTTCATCATTACTGAGTACTTTAATTCATCACCTGATCAGCTAAATACGTAATTTTTTTCAGGAAGGGTGCATGAAAACAAGGGTAGGATGCTTTCTAAACTCTGTGTATCAAAGAATTAATGTCTTTTTCTTGACTTCACAACTGAATGAAAATTTGGTGGGCATAATATTTATAATTCCAAACCTATCCCCTTGACACTCTGTATAAAGTGTTCCATCATCTTCGGGCATTTAGTATTATGGAAGAGAGGTATGATTTGTGTTTCTCTGAATGTACCTTATTTCTTCTGCTAGAGTATCTATGATTACTTCTGAAATTTAAAAATTCGTTATGATGTGTCTAGATATAGTGTTTTTCCCATTAACTTTTCTTAGAACTCAGTAACCCTTTTGTTCTCTATTTCTTCTGAAAACTGCTTCTGTACCAACTATTTGGGGACACCTATAATTCGCAATTCTCCATATCTATCGTATTCTTTTACATAATTGTTATTCCTTTATCTGTTTCTTCTGCATTCTCGAAAAATATTTTAAATTTTTTCCCCCAGAGCACTGTTAACAGTTTTGAGTTGTCTTCTTTCTCTTTTCCTACATTCAAGGTGAGTTTTAAAACTGCTCTCTGAATTTGTTCCCCTCGTGTTATTTTCTTATTTCAGGTCCCCCTCCCCCTTATATCTTTTTTCTGTGTAAAGTTTTTACCTATTACTCATCTTGGAACAGGGAGAGATCTGATGAGATCAAATTTATGAACAGTGTGGCGTATGGCTCTCTCCAGCTCTGTTCTGTCTACCGGGGAGGACAGTTGCAAGATGATTTGAAAAGAAGTATCTGATAACGGAAGGGTCAGCACAGGCGCAAGAATACTCACACAGGTCCCTTTATAGCATAGCTTTGTTTTCCAGACCCAAACTGAAAATACAAGACTGGTTAACAACTGAGTACCAGGTCATCCTAACCTTTGGGGTTCGTAAAATCCCCTTCTTAGATATGCTTCTGGGAAACTAGGTGATATACATATCCTCTAAGCTCTTTTACCAAGGACTGTAAAATATCATCAAACATAGCTTTAGAAGACTAAAGTAAAAATTCTTTTCCTATTCCAATTGTGTTTCACTTGGACAGAGAACAGATGAAGTAGACCAAAATATATAACATTGTACAACAATATATTTGTATCTAACTTGCTAAAATATAATAGAAATCTGCTCTACTTATCTAAGCTAATGATCAATTTGATCAGTGAGAAATATACATCTTCACTTTTTATTTGCATTTCAATTACATTTGGTTCCGTTTTAAGCTCTAAATGAGTACTCAGCAAAGGAGTTAACTTCACCAAGACTTACCGGTGTGTAACTATGCACACTTCCAACACTGTTCAAATTAACAGATGCCAAACTCTGATCTGAGAGACTGTTGTTAAGGCTACTGCGTGGGCTATCACTACCATCCTGATCAGTGTTGTACAATGTTACCTACAATGAAAAGAACAGCAACATTCGAATAAGTAGTTCCTACTATAAAGAGTACTTTTTAAGCAACTCTACAAAAATACAACTAACCTGGTAGATGGAAGGAAAACAAAATGTTACTGGTCTTTCCTTTGGTGTTTACCTACCCCAAATCCATGCTCTACATCGCTAACTCCATGTTCACCATGAAATATTGATAATTTACTTTCAAACTAAAGGATATATCCCATCCAGGGGTACATAAATTCAATTTTCTAAAAGGTATAATTAGTTCATCGACATTTAATAAGAGGGGGTTATAACAGATTTTTACTGTTAAATATTTCTATAATGCATAAACTTATTTTTACTCAAGCTTTAAGCAAAATCAGTGTTCTTTCAAAATCTTAGGCATCAAAAAAAAAGGACACAAAAAATAGAATTTAGGCATCATAGTGTTTATAATATTGAAAATTGTAAACTTAACTGTCCAACACAATTGCAGAATCATAAATATGTGATCTGATTTTTAAAATAACAATAATATGCTAACATATGCATTAGACATGAAAGAACTATGTATCAAACTGTTAACAATGGTTAACTGGCAGGGGGTTGGGTATTCCTGAAGACTTCTGTCACTGATAGTGTATATTTTTACAATGCCTGAGTATGTTTATAATGTGCATTATCATTTTTAATTAGAAACAACAACAAAAAAGATATTTTTAAAACAGAAAACTAGTCTAACTATCCTTTAAAGTTCTATTCAGATTCTACTACCAATTTTCCCTTCTATGCTCCTACTTTCATGGGAAAAATTAATACTTTTGATTTTATGGTGTAACTAATTTTTATCATATTTTTATCCACTACTAGACTGTTAGCAACTTGAGTTCCCCAATAAATAATCATAAGCAGCATAATGTTTTCTACTCAGTATACACATAATAAATACTTGCTGAATTGAATGACCAACTGAGCTATTACCACCCTTCTGTCTGTGCTGAAAATGGGGTCATGCTCAATGCTCATTTGCCAAAAGAGGCCAAAACCTGGAAAACTAGGCATATATGCCTCAATACTTCAGGCAAAACCAAACTGTCTCACATTCACATCAGCTAGGAACAATCATGTGTCTAGGAACTAGTAAGCGAAAAGAGTATAAGGAAAAATGAGAGGAAATAAAACTATGGCAAAGATTTTTCTGGTCAATATTTCCAGCGTAAATTTCAGTTTTTAAAAAATCAACCTTATGGGCTCTTAAGCAATACAATATCAGCAAATTACAAGCATCCCATGGTCATTCTGCTGGCTGCTCATTCTCTCCTGTCCATGCTTAGTTACCTATCACTCAAGTCAGAAATACTTCCCACCATCTTGGACAAATCCTCATAGCTAAGGAGGATAAGATTTTTATTAAAATGTAACATATTATGGAGAGGAAAATACACGAGTTGTTAGTAGTTTATTAATTATAAAACGGGCATACTCATGGAATCACGTAATCAACAGCAATTCTCAAACTTTGATCTTAGAACCCTTTTGCAGTCTTAAATATTAAGGAGGCAAGGAGCTTTTGTTTATTTTGATATATTTATCAATAACTGGCATATTAGAAATTTAAAAAATTTTAAATACTAATTTAAAAATAACTATTACAAACTCAACTATATGTTAACAAAAATATTTTCCCTCAATAAATAAGTAAAATTAGAAGGGTACCACTGTTTTACATTTTTGTAAATTTCAAAGCCTGGCTTAACAGGAAACAGTTCGATTCTCATATCTGCTTCTGCATTCCATCTGTTGCAATATGTTGTTTAGGTGGAAGTATAGAAAGAAAACCCAGCATCATATATATACATATATATATACATATATATATGTATGCTTGGAAAAGGGAAGCATATTTTAATAGACTTTTCAGATAACTGTGGATAGTCTTTTTTGATACTACACAAAAATATGACAAGTGACAATTTTTTAAAGATTAGTTGCAATGTAACATCTGAAACCATATGAATAAATTTTCATACTCTTTCACATTATAATCCACTTTCCACCTCGGACTTTGAATGGATCATTTACCCATGCATGATTTTATAACATTATGCATTGGTCATTTGGAAAATATCATTCACTAAGTTATGCAGATCTTCCAAATACTGACATATTTCATTACACAACATCAAAACATCACACTTGTTAACATTACCAATAATCTCATTGGAAAAGTGTGTAAAGACTATGAAGCTATCAGACTCACTGTGGTGGATGTAAGTTTTCCAAACCTGTATGTTTTGCTTAAAAGCTCAAATTTTTCCATTGGCAAGAGATACTGTCAACTGTTTTCCTTTAAGTGAGAGGCTTACTTTATTCATTTTCAAGAAAATATCTGCCAAATACCCAAATCTGAATAATAGTGTCAGTTGTTCTTTCAAGTAAAATCAATGCTCCATGAACAAAGTGGCTAGATCAACACAAATGCTCTTCCTTGAAGCAACCACTGTACTTCGGTATACACAGTTTAAGCGTTTCATGCGTACTTCCCATTTCACCACACAGATTCTTAAAAACGTATACTCAAAGGTCACAATTTAATAAAATTATTTTTCCTGCATCATCAAGGATATTCTTAACTAGTTTTTTTTTTTTTTTAATCTGAAGGGTGTGTGGCTGTGAAGAATACAATGACTACTAGTACAGTCAGGTGTCACTGCCTTGACTTGTGCTAATGTTTACATATTATTGCTTTTGCTGCATCTGTGAAAACACAAAAATAAAGGAAAAGGCAAATAGCATTTTAGTATTATCATGGAATCCCCAAAAGGGTATTGGTTACTCAGGTGTCCACAGATCACAGAACCACCGATACAGAACATACCTGCACACCAGAAGGCCCACTCATGAACTCTCCCAATCATCATTCACCAGCCAGTCATTATCCATCCGCATATCTCCTGTTACAGGTAACCACCATGCAGACTTCTACCATTAATGACTCGTTTCATACAACGTATATATCCTTTTCTGTCCTTTTGCAGTAAATTTAGCTAAAGGATTACGTAAAGCTTTGTTGTGTGTTGTGTTAGCATTGGCTCTTAATCTTTTGTTACTTCCTTCATTCTACTTTTTAAAACATATTTTATTCTTTTTCATCCAATTGAGAACTTTATCATTTATATTAAGGTCTCAAATCCATCTGAAATTGATTTTTGTGCATGAAATAATCTCACTTTTCTATTGATTCAGCACCATTTGTTGAAAGACATCACTGAACTCTGTTCCATAATTCTATGTGTCTATTCTTATGCCAATATTACACTTTCAATTATTGTAGGTTTACTCTTGATATTTGGAAGTATAAATCCTCTTTTATCTTTTTCTTCAACATTTTCTTCAACTACTGTTTACCATTTGGAGTCTCATTTATCTTTCAAAATCAGCTGGTCATTTCCTACTATCTTCCTTCCCCTAAAAAAAGCATTGTGGAATTTTGGTTGGGATATTACATCTGTAGATAAACTCAGGAAAAACTGACTTCTTTACAATAATCTTCTCTATGAAAATTATATATCTACTTATTTATACCCCCTTTGTTCTCTCTCAGTAATTTTTTATAGTTTTCTGTGCAGAGTTCATCTTTCATTTAATCCTAGCTACCTCAGAGTTATTGCGGGTTTGGTTCCAGACCACTGCAATAAAGCAAGTATTGAAATAAAGCAACTCACACAAATTTTCTGGTCTCCCAGTGCACATGAAAGTTATGTTTACAATGTACTGTAGTCTACTAAGTGTGCAATAGCATTATGTCTACAGAAACAATGCATATACCTTAATTTAAAAATACTTTATTGGTAAAAAATGTTAACCATCAGCTGGCAACACAGGGTTGCCACAAACCTTCAATTTGTAAAAAGCCCAATATCTGGGGAGCGCAATACAGCTAAGCACAATAAAATGAGGTGTCTCTGTACTTGATGTTTTTGAATGTTAATTTAAGTATTATCTTTTAAATTGTATTTTCTAACTGTCCATGGCTAACACAGAAAAATAACTGACTTCTAAAATCCAACACTGATCTAATATTGACACCTTGGTAAATTCACTTATTAATTCCAAGAGTTTATCTGTAGATTCTGTTGAATTTTCCATATGAATAATGATGTCTTCTGTGAACGATGGCTTTACTTTTGCCTTCCCATATTTTTTTGCTTTACACAGTTATCCTTTAAAGAGATTTACATTTTTTTAAAAAAAAGCTTTATATTTACCCACACAGTTATCATTTCTGGTGTCCTTAATTGCTCTGTGTAGATCCTGATTTACATCAGGAACTTCAATTACACATACTATAGGTTGCCTGAAGCTGTCCCCACAGCTCACTAATACTCTATTTACTTTCTTACAGTCTTTTCTCTGTGTTTCACTTTGGATAGCTTTTATTGCTATATCTTCAAGTTCACATCTTTCCTTCTACAATGCCTAATCTGCTGTTAATCCCATCTAGTTTATTTTTCAACTGGGACATATTTTTATCCCTAAGGAGTTTGATTTGGGTTTTTAAATATCTTCCACGTGTCTATACACATGTTCAACCTGAACTTCCATAAAATATAGTTACATTAACAGTTCCCCCCACCCCCTAGCCCCCGGCTTGAGATATAATTGACATATAACATTGTATAAATTTAAGGTACACAATGTACTAGTTTGATATACTTATGTATTACAAAATCACTACCATCATAGCATTAGCTAACACCTCCATCACCTTACATAATTACCATTTCTCTTTGTGGTGAGAACATTTAAGACCTACTCTCCTAGCAACTTTTCTCCTAGCAACAGTGTTGTAGTATCATGCCTGTAATCACCACGCTATATATTAGATTCCCAAAACTTAATCATCTTACAACGAAAAGTTCTCTTTGACCATCTCCCCACTTCTCCCCACCCCCTAGGCCCCCAGTAAGCACCATTCTATTCTGTTTCTCTGAGTTTGGCCTTTTAAGATTCCACATATAAGTGATATCATACAGTGTTTGTCTTTCTCTGCCTGACTTATTTCACTTGGCATAAGGCCTTCAAGGTCCATCCATTTTGTCACGAACGGCAGGATTTCTTTCTTTCTCATGGTTGAACATTATTCCATTGTATATTACATACCACATCTTCTCTATCCATTCATCTATCGATAGACACTTAGGTTATTTCCATATCTTGGCTCATGATAACTGTTTTAATGTCCTTTTCTACTAGTTCTATCATGCGTGTCACTTCCGGGTCAGTTCTAATTGACTGATTTTTGCCTCATTATGGGTTGTTTTCTACTGCTTCTTTGCTTGGTTACTTTTTATTGGATGCCAGACTATTGTGAATCTACATTATTAAGTGCTATATTTTTAGATTCTTATGAATGTTCTTGAGCTTTATTCTGGGACACGGTTAAATTATATGACAACAGGAATGAAATACTGATACATGCCATAACATGGATGAACCTTGAAAATGTGTTTAGTGAAAGAAGTCAGACATAAAAGGTCATATATTTTGCAATTCCACTTACATGAAAGGTCCAGAATAGGCAAATCCAGAATGTTAGAAAATAAATTAATGGTTACCAGGGGATGGAGGAAATGGGAAATGAATGCTAATGGGTATGAGATTTTCTTTTGGGAGTAATGAAAATGTGTACACATACCACATCTTCTTTATCCATTGATCTGTCAATGGACATTTAGGTTGCTTCCATGTCTTGGCTACTGTAAATAGTGCTGCTATGAACACCGGGGTGCATATGTCTTTTCAAATTACACTTTTCTCTAGATATATGCCTAGGAGTGGGATCACTAGATCATATGGCAACTCTATTTTTAGTTTTTTGAGGAACCTCCGAACTGTTTTCCACAGTGGCTGCACCAATTTACATTCCCACCAACAGTGTAGAAGGGTTCCCTTTTCTCCACACCCTCTCCAGCATTTATTATTTGTAGACTTTTTGATGATGGCCACTCTGACTGGAGTGAGGTGATACCTCACTGTAGTTCTGATTTGCATTTCTCTAATAATTAGTGATGTTGAGCATCTTTTCATGTGCATATTGGCCATCTGTATGTCCTCTTCGGAGAAATGTCTGTTTAGGTGTTCTGTCCATTTTTTGATTGGGTTGTTTTTTGTTGTTGTCATTGAGTTGTATGAGATGTTTGTATATTTTAGAAATTAATCCCTTGTCGGTCCCATCATTTGCAAATATTTTCTCCTAGTCTGTAGGTTGTCTTTTCGTTTTGTTTATGGTTTCCTTTGCTGTGCAAAAGCTTATAAGTTTGATAAGATCCCGTCTGTTTATTTATGCTTTTATTTCTATTGCCTTGGGAGAGTGACCTAAGAAAACACTGCTATGATTTATGTCAGAGAATGTATTGCCTATGTTCTCTTCTAGTTTTATGGTGTTATGTCTTATATTTAAGTTTTTAAGTCATTTTGAGTTTACTGTGTATGGTGTGAGGGTGTGTTCTAACTTCACTGATTTACATGCAGTGGTCCAGCTTTCCCAATACCACTTGCTGAAGAGACTTGTCATTTCTCAATTGTGTATTCTTGCCTCCTTTGTCAAAGATTAATTGACCGTAGGTGTGTGGGTTTATTTCTGGGCTCTGTATTCTGTTCCCTTGATCCATATGTCTGTTTTTGTGCCAATACCATGCTGTTTTGATTACTGTAGCTTTGCAGTATTGTCTGAAGTCTGGGAAGCTTATGCCTCCAGCTTTGTTCCTTTCCCTCAGGATTGCTTTGGCAATTCTGGTTCTTTTATGGTTCCACATAAATTTTAGGATTATTTGTTCTAGTTCTGTGAAAAATGTCATGGGTAATTTGACAGGGATTGCGTTAAGTCTGCAGATTGCTTTGGACAGTATGGCCATTTTAACAATATTAATTCTTCCAATCCAAGAGCATGGGATATCTTTCCATTTCTTTGAATCATCTTCAATTTACCAATATTTTATACTTCTCAGCATATTAATCTTTCACCTCCTCGGTCAGGTTTATTCCTAAGTATTTTTTTTGATGCAATTTTAAAAGGGATTGTTTTTTTTTTACTTTCCCTTTCTGACATTTCATTGTTAAGTGTAAAGAAATGCAACAGATTTCTGTATGTTAATCTTGTACCCTGCTACCTTGCTGAATTCGTTTATCAGATCTAATAGTTTTTGTGTGAAGTCTTTAGGGTTTTCTATATACAGTATCATGTTATCTGCATATAATGACAATTTTATCTATTGGATAGAAGTGGTGAGAGTGGGCATCCTTGTCTTGTTCCAGACTTTAGCAGGAAGGCTTTCAGCTTTTCATGGTTTAGTATTATGTTGGCTGTGGGTTTATCATAAATAGCTTTTATTAGGTTGAGATGGGTTCCCTCTACACTCACTTTGGTAAGAGTTTTTATCATGAATGGATGTTGAATTTTATCAAATGTTTTTTCTGCATCTATTGAGATGATTATGTGGTTTTTGTCTTTTCTTTTGTTGATGTGGTGTATCACATTGATTGATTTGCATATATTGATCCATTCTTGTGACCCTGGGACGAATCCAACTTGATTGTGGTGTAATATCTTTTTTATGTGTTGTTGCATTTGGCTTGCTAATATTTTGTTGAGAATTTCTGCATCTGTATTAATCAAAGATACTGCCCTGTCATTTTCTTTTTTGTTATTATCTTTGTCTGGTTTTGGTATCAGAGTGATAGTGGCTTCATAGAATGACTTTGAGAGTGTTCCCTCCTCTTCAGTCTTTTGGAAGAGTTTGAGAAGGATCAGTATAAGTTCTTCTTTGCATGTCTGGTAGATTTCCCCAGTGAAGCCATCTGGTCCTGGACTTTTGTTTGCAGGATAATTCACCTCTGCTGAATTATCTATTTCTTCTTGATTCAGTTTTGGTAGGCTGTTGTGTTTCTAGAAACTTGTCCACTTCTTCTAGGCTGTTCAATCTGTTGGCATATAATTGTTCATAGTATTCTCTTATGGTTTTTTGTATTTCTGCAGTATCAGTTGTTATTTCTCTTCTTTCATTCATTATTTTGTTTATTTGGGTGCTCCCTCTTTTCTGCTTGGTGAGCCTGGCCAGAGGTTTGTCGATTTTGTTTGCCCCTTCACAGAACCAGCTCTTGGTTTTATTGAGTTTTTTCTACCTTTTTTTAATCGCTATTATTTCTTTCCTTCTGCTGACTTTACGTTTTGTTTATTCTTCTTTTTCTAATTCTTTTAGGTGGTAGGTTAGGTTATTTGAGATTTTTTCCTGTTTTTTGAAGGAGGCCTGTATTGCAATGAACTTCCCTCTAAGAACTGCTTTTGCTGCATCCCATAGATTTTGTATGGTTGTGTTTTCGTTGTCATTTGTCTCAAGTATTTTTAAATTTCCTCTTTGATTTCATTGCTGATGCATTGGCTTTTTAGTAGCATGCTGGTTACTCTCCATGTAATCATTTTTTTCTCAGTTCTCTTTCTAAGGTTGATTTCTAGTTTCATGCTGTTGTGGTCAGAAAAGACTCTTTGGCTTTTAAATGAATATTTAGCACATTTACATTTAATGTATTCCTTAATGTAATTAGATTTAAATACTTTTTATTTTCCTGTGTTCCCATCTTTTCTCTGTTCATTTTTTTTTCTCCTTTCTCGCCTACTTTTGGATTAACCAAGGATTTATTATTTTTCCTTACTTGGTAATATTCTTTTACTATTCTTGTAGTAACCTAGAGCAGTGGTTCATAAGGTAAGGAACTTGGACCAGTACATGACCGTTATCTGAGAACGTGTCAGAAATGCAATTTTTCAGACCCCAACTCAGACCTAGAGAATCAGAAGCTCTCAGGGTAAGGCCCAGTAATCTGGGTTTTAACAAGCCCTCCTAGTTATTCTGATATATGCTGAAGTGTTAAGAATCACTGCCCTAGATTTTACCTCATGCCCTTGACTTAGTACTTTTACCACTTCCCATACAATGCAAAGACATTAACTGCAATATATTTCCTAATGCCTTACTCTAGTTTTGTCATGTACTTTAACTTCTACAAGTATTTTAGACTCCAAAGCACTATGTTCTATAACAGAACTGCTATTGTTTTAATCACTTGATACATATTTTTATTTACTGACATGCATACTCTTTTGGTGTTCTTCATTCTTTTCTGCACAGGATAATTTTCCTTCTATCTGAAAAATTAACCTCCTTTAATTTTTTAATACTGTAACATTCTCTCACATTTTGTTTCTGTAAAAGCCAATTTACTTAACCTTCATTTTTCATAGAAATTCTGATTTTAGAATTCTGGATTGGCAGTTATTTCCTTTCAGCACTACAAAAATTTCATTCTGGTGGTATCTGACTTTTATCATTTCTATTCAGAATTCAGTGTGTTCCTTTGAAGTTGCCTGTTATTTTCCTCTGATTTTAAGATTTTTTTTAAAAAAAATCCTTGTTCTTTAGCAGTTTGACTTTTATTTGTCTGATAAGGTTTTCTTTTAATTAGTCCTTCTTGGGGTTCTCAGAACTTCTTGAATCTGTACTGTGTTATCTTTCATCAGTCTTAGAAAATTAAAATATTGCTTCTTCTCTATTCCCTTTTGCTTCTCTTCTGGAACACTAATGACAAGTTTGTTAGATCTTTTCCCTGTATCCCATTTATCTCTTAAGCTTCTTTGAATTTTCCATTCTTTGTTTTTCAACCAGCATATTTTCTATTGACCTATCTTCCAGTTCACTGATTGTCTCCTCTGCTGTGTCTAATCTGCTGTTAAATCCATCTATTTAATTCTTAATTTCAGTTATTATATTTTTCAGTTCTCTTGATTCTTCCATACAGATTCCAATTCTGATAAATTTTCTATAATTCATCTATTTTCTTCAACATATTAGTCATAGTTATTTAAAAATCAGTATCTAGATCACTTGTGGATATGTTTATACTATCTTTCCATCTTGGCATTTAATTATTTGGTCTTGTTTCCTGGAATGTCTGAAAATTCTAACTGAAAGTGAGACCTTACTTATGAAAACTTGCAAAAGCTCGGGATATGTTATCTTCCAGAAAGGATTTAGTTTTCTTTTGGCAAGTGGAATATTAGCATACCACCGTAGTAACAGTTTGAGACTGGTGTTATTTTGATTTGCTCTTACTTATAGAACATAATCTTTCTTAAGTATCAATTTGAAAAACTGGGGTGTTTACCATGGCTCCCTCTTTAAAGAACTACAACTTTTGTCCCCCCAACCTCTGTGAGACTGCTGAAGTCTGGCTAGTGAAAAATCCACATGATTTGCCTGTGTCTGAGTCAAAGCACACACAGGTTAGGGATTAGCCAATGCCTTAACTGGATATTGCTTGCGAACAGTTGAGGTCACTTCTGAGATTCCTCAGGATCTTGGTCCTTAAGCCCTGGCTCTTTGGTAGCCTCAAACTCTGGTTTTTACATACCTAGCTCAATGACTGCTCTAGGTTGTAGCTTTCTGTGCAGCCTCTATGCCATGCACTGAGAAGTGGGAAATGTCCCAAGGGAAAACACGTAGGGCTTATCTCAGTGTGCTTCCCTTTTTTCTGAGACCTTCTCTTCTGAAGTCCTGCCTGTCTTTTTCTCCAATGCCTTTCTTTTTTATTGGTGGGCAGGGTGTGGGGGGCAGGGTGTGGGAGGCAGGGTGGTAATTTTATATAGATAGGGAGAAGGGTTAATCTGATACTAGCTATTCTATCATATCTGAAAGCAGAAGTCCAAAAACTCCAGCTCCTTTATTTAGTCACGAAGGCCCAGCGTTACTACTTTCTAACTGTTTCCTAATAGCCACAACTGTCTATGTTTAGGCCTCAGTATCTCCTGCTTGGACTATCGCAAAGAGCAGTACTGGATACCTCTGATTCCAACCCATCTATTTCACCGGAAATTCTCAAGTCTAGCTGGGTATCATTAGGGATGATTTTTAAAAGTACAGATTTCTGGGCCCTACCCACAAGGATAAAGTAACTGATTTGGTAGGCCTGCAATGGAATCTGGGAATTACTACCACCACCAAACACACGTACACACTAACAACCCCACCCCTCCCTTAAATGATTCTGATGGAATCAGTCCATGTATTGCTATTTGGGAAAAATTATTACTTTACACTTCAGTTGTAAGTTTCCTATCTAAATTGGAATTCTGATTAGTCACTCTGATTATAATCTGTCTTCTATCTGCTTGTTCATTACCTTTTACAAATACAAAGATACTACGTGTATTAGTGCAACTGAGTGTATACATGTTTGTGTTTATGTGTGTGCACAAGAAAGTAGAAGAGATTAAAAAAAAAAAAGAGCAAGTGAAAGCAAGGGAGACGGGGAGAGGGTAAAAGCAAGACTGACAGACCGTATGAGTACAAGAGTGAGATACATTATGGCTTCAAGGTGCTCATCATGGTCTAGTAATGGAGGAACTAGATGCACAGAACTGAGTTATTTCATGAACCTCCCAGAGCCTTTTTAGGGTTTTGAGATATGAGATTAAGAAACTACCTTGTAAAGAAGAGATATTTGTACCCTACTAGGTATCTAATGAGTTAGCACAAAGTTTTGACCCTTGCTTCAATAACAAAAACAAAACAAAAATTGCAGCAGACTACCACATACTACACTTCTGGGTATGTACCTAGACTTGAATATCATGAAAGAGGTTGACCACCGTTCTAATGGACTCTGAGTTTGTCTGAATTATTTATTTTACTGGATTCTGTTGACGCCCTGGTTATTTGTCAATCTCTTTTTAAATCACATGTTTAGAGGGGTAATCAATGATTTTGAAACAAATTGATTCAATAAAATGCTGGACTCAAAAATTCAATGGGATTGGTAGTGTCAAGAATTTAAATTTAATATAGAGCTTCCCAATAAGCATCTTCCAATTTTTCCAGAGAATTATTTATTTACTTCTAACTTGTGTAAAGCTAAAAGCATTGTGGATTCAGCTTTCAAACTGCCATGTATGGTTTGGTCAAATTTATATCATCTTTAAACTCAACCATACAGTAATCTACTGTTACTATAAAAGCAAATTAAATGTATTACTCAATGACATTTCAAAAGTGTTCAAAAAAATAGAATTACTTTGTTAGTCACAGTGTTGATTGCCAGAGTTGGAGAGGCACTTCCCGAAATAATACACTCCATTCCCAAAGAATCTGAATCTATGCTATATGGAGTTGAGGCCTAAAATACAAGAACAAAATAAATAATTATTAGCTCATAAAACCACCAACTTTAACACAATTTGAAGTTATTTCATCAAATTCTCCAACATCCAGTTTTGTGCTTTGTTTCTGAAAATAAACTTAAAATCATTACTGAATTCTCTTCTACTATATTTTATTATGCTACTAACCTGATAATCACAAAGTCCATTGGTATGGCTACTCCTTACCAACTCTTTTAACTAGTTGTGGGATAGGTTTGCCAAAATTAGAGATAAACTTTTGTAGTGGAGACTACTAATAATCGGGTAACACTCATTCTCCCCTCTGCTCCCTTTTAGCAATAGATCCCTGTAGTTATCAACTCATCTCTGCCCAGCTAAAGACCACCTTTTCCAGACTCATTTGCAGCTAGTTGTAGCCATGTGATTAAGGTGCGACAAATGGGATGTGAGCAAGAGTGATGTGTGCAACTTCTGGGTCATGTCTTTGAAAGGAACTTGCTTGCCCTCCATCCTCTTTCCCTCTTATTGCAGGCCTGTGACACAGATGTGGTGGTGGTGATCCTGCATAATCAGAAAGCTGAAGGTAATACCCTGGGGAACACTGGAAAGATAAGATTAGAAGGAAACATCTGAATGACCTTGTGGAACAGAGCTGGTTATCCATCTGATCCACCTCTCAGCTTGGACTTTTACCTAAGAGAGAAATAAATCTATCTGGTTTAAGCCTCTCAGGTGTAGTTTTGTCTTCCTTTGTCTGTTAATGCAACTGAACAATATCCTAAATAACACAATTTCATATACATTGTTTATAGAGCTAACATGGGTGTCAAAAATCAATATAGGTTTTCTACATTTAGAATTTTGGATATAGATTGTGATAACTCCTTTCTCTCTCTCAAAATAAAGAGTAATTTCACTGAAAAACATTTCTAAGATTGACTTATTTATCACTTAATCCCTTGGCATGAATTTCTTTCATCAGATAATCCAAGAGGGTAGGGAACAGACATCTTGAAAAAAGGAAAAGACAAGGGTCACCCCTAGAAGGTAGAATCTACTACTTACGTGCTGGATACACACTGAGAGTTAGGTGAACATGGAAAAGCACTTCAGAAATACAAATGGAAGAACTACAAAGACAGCTCTGTCTATGCCCCAACTTTGGTGCCTGCCAATTTAGCTACAATTTATGCCCCAACTTTGGTGCCAGCTAATTTAGATAAATTAACACAGAAGATTACTTTAGAAAGATGCAAATCTCATGTTCCTCTAACTCAACTCAGTCATCTCATTCCAGACTACTGGTTCACTATCTAATTCTCACTCCTCCTCACTGGTAACAAGAGGCAAGCCTGTGTTGTGTGATTTCATGCAAATTACTCAACCTTTATACTCTTTTCCTCATCTATAGGAGGATTATGCCACTTCCTTTAGAGGTCTGTTAAGAGCATTAATGAAATAATTTATGTAAAGCACTTAGCATAGTACCTGAAATGCACAGTAAGTGCTGGTTTCTATGATGACTACTAACATGTATCTACTACTGATGCTGAGAACCTACTGATAGAGAGGAATATTCAATGGTGATTAATGAAAAAGGAGGCAGCTGTGGTATGTGGCACTGTATTCCCACAAGGCCAGATTCACAGCTTTAACTAGAAAATCTTTTAATTAGATATTCTTCATGGACACTAAAAATCTGGTTCAATCAACAGAATAAAGGACACTCACAGAAAGATAGACAAGATGAAAAGGCAGAGGGCTATGTACCAGATGAAGGAACAAGATAAAACCACAGAAAAAAAAACTAAATGAAGTGGAGACAGGCAACCTTCCAGAAAAAGAATTCAGAATAATGATAGTGAAGATGATCCAGGACCTCGGAAGAAGAATGGAGGCAAAGATCAAGAAGATGCAAGAAATGTTTAACAAAGACCTAGAAGAATTAAAGAACAAACAAACAGAGATGAACAATACAATAACTGAAATGAAAACTACACTAGAAGGCATCAATAGCAGAATAACTGAGGCAGAAGAACTGATAAGTGACCTGGAAGACAGAATGGTGGCATTCACTGCTGCGAAACAGAATAAAGAAAAAAGAATGAAAAGAAATGAAGACAGCCTAAGAGACCTCTGGGACAAAATTAAACACAACGACATTCGCATTATAGGGGTCCCAGAAGGAGAAGAGAGAGAGAAAGGACCAGAGGAAATATGTGAAGAGATTATAGTCAATAACTTCCCTAAAATGGGAAAGGAAATAGCCACCCAAGTCCAGGAAGTGCAGCAGGTCCCACACGGGATACCCAAGGAGAAACACACTGAGACACACAGTAATCAAACTGGCAAAAATTAAAGACAAAGAAAAATTATTGAAAGCAGCAAGGGAAAAACGACAAATAACATACAAGGGAACTCCCATGAGGTTAACAGCTGATTTCTCGGCAGAAACTCTACAAGCCAGAAGGGGGTGGCATGATATACTTAAAGTGATGAAAGGGAAGAACCTACAACCAAGATTACTCTACCAGGCAAGGATCTCATTCAGATTCGATGGAAAAATCAAAAGCTTTACAGACAAGCAAAAGTTAAAGAGAATTCAGCACCACCAAACCAGCTCTACAACAAATGCTAAAGGAAATTCTCTAAGTGGGAAAAACAACAGAAGAAAAGGACCTACAAAAACAAACCCAAAACAATTAAGAAAATGGTCATAGGAACATACATATCAATAATTACCTTAAACGTGAATGGATTAAATGCTCCAACCAAAAGACACAGGCTTGCTGAATGGATACAAAAAAAAGACCCATATATATGCTGTCTACAAGAGACAAACTTCAGAACTAGGGACACATACAGACTGAAAGTGAAGGGATGGAAAAAGATATTCCATGCAAATGGAAATCAAAAGAAAGCTGGAGTAGCTATACTCATATCAGATAAAATAGACTTTAAAATAAAGAATGTTACAAGAGACAAGGAAGGACACTACAGAATGATCAAGGGATCAATCCAAGAAGAAGATGTAACAATTATAAACATATATGCACCCAACATAGGAGCACCTCAATACATAAGGCAACTGTTAACAGCTATAAAAGAGGAAATCGACAGCAAAACAATACTACTGGGGAACTTTAACACCTCACTTACACCAATGGACAAATCATCCAAAATGAAAATAATAAAGAAACAGAAGCTTTAAATGACACAATAGACCTGATAGATTTAATTGATATTTATAGGACACTCCATACCAAAATAGCAGATTACACTTTCTTCTCAAGTGCGCACGGAACATTCTCCAGGATAGATCACATCTTGGGTCACAAATCAAGCCTCAGTAAATTTAAGAAAATTGAAATCATATCAAGCATCTTTTCTGACCACAACGCTATGAGATTAGAAATGAATTACAAGGAAAAAAAAAGGAAAAAACACAAACACATGGAGGCTAAACAATACGTTACTAAATAACCAAGAGATCACTGAAGAAATCAAAGAGGAAATCAAAGAATACCTAGAGACCAATGACAACGAAAACACAATGATCCAAAACCTATGGGATGCAGCACAAGCAGTTCTAAGAAGGAAGTTTATAGCTGTACAAGCCTACCTCAAGAAACAAGAAAAATCTCAAGTAAACAATCTAATGTTACACCTAAAGGAACTAGAGAAAGAAGAACAAACAAAACCTAAAGTTGGCAGAAGGAAAGAAATCATAAAGATCAGAGCAGAAATGAATTAGAAACAAAGAAAACAATAGCAAAGATCAATACAACTAAAAGCTGGTTCTTTGAGAAGATAAACAAAATCGATAAAACATTAGCCAGACTCATGAAGAAAAAGAAGGAGAGGACTCAAATCAATAAAATTAGAAATGAAAAAGGAGAAGTTACAACAGACACTGCAGAAATACAAAGCATCCTAAGAGACTGCTACAAGCAACTCTATGCCAATAAAATGCACAACCTGGAAGAAATGGACAAATTCTTACAAAGGTATAACCTTCCAAGACTGAACCAGGAAGAAACAGAAAATATGAACAGACAGACCATTCACAAGTAATGAAATTGAAACTGTGATTAAAAGTCTTCCAAAAAACAAACGTCCAGGACTAGATGGCTTCACAGGTGAATTCTATCAAACATTTAGAGATGAGCTAACACCCATCCTTCTCAAACTCTTCCAAAAAACTGCAGAGGAAGGAACACTCCCAAACTCATTCTATGAGGCCACCATCACCCTGATACCAAAACCAGACAAAGATATTACAAAAAAAGAAAATTACAGACCAATATCACTGATGAATATAGATGCAAAAATCCTCAACAAAATACTAGCAAACAGAATCCAACAACACATTAAAAGGATCATACACCATGATCAAGTGGGATTTATCCCAGGGATGCAAGGATTCTTCAATATATGCAAATCAATAAATGTGATACACCATATTAACAAATTGAAGAATAAAAACCATATGATCATCTCAATAGATGCAGAAAAAGCTTTTGACAAAATTCAACACCCATTTATGATAAAAACTCTCCAGAAAGTGGGTGTACAGGGAAACTACCTCAACATAATAAAGGCCATATATGACAAACACACAGCAAACATCATTCTCAATGGTGAAAAACTGAAAGCATTTCGTCTAAGATCAGGAACGAGACAAGGATGTCCACTCTCACCACTATTATTCAACATAGTTCTGGAAGTCCTAGCCACGGCAGAGAAGAAAAAGAAATAAAAGGAATACAAATTGGAAAAGAAGAAGTAAAACTGTCACTGTTTGCAGATGACATGATACTATACATAGAGAATCCTAAAAATGCCACCAGAAAACTACTAGAGCTAATCAATGAATTTGGTAAAGTTGCAGGATACAAAATTAATGCACAGAAATCTCTTGCACTCCTATACACTAATGATGAAAAATCTGAAACAGTAATTATGGAAACACTCCCATTTACCATTGCAACAAAGAGAATAAAATACCTAGGAATAAATCTACCTAGGGAGACAAAAGACCTGTATGCAGAAAACTTTAAGACACTGATGAAAGAAATTAAATTGATACCAACAGATGGAGAGATATACCATGTTCTTGGATTGGAAGAATCAATATTGTGAAAATGACTATACTACCCAAAGCAATCTACAGATTCAATGCAATCCCTATCAAATTACCAATGGCATTTTTTACAGAACTAGAACAAATCATCTTAAAATTTGTAAGGAGACACAAAAAACCCCGAGTAGCCAAAGCAGTCTTGAGGGAAAACAACGGAGCTGGAGGAATCAAATTCCTTGACTTCAGACTATACTACAAAGCTACAGTAATCAAGACAATACGGTACTGGCACAAAAACAGAAACATAGATCAATGGAACAAGATAGAAAGCCCAGAGATAAACCCACGTACCTATGGCCATCTAATCTATGACAAAGGAGACAAAGATATACAATGGAGAAAAGACAGTGTCTTCAATAAGTGGTGCTGGGAAAACTGGACAGCTACATGTAAAAGAATGACATTAGAACACTCCCTAACACCACACACAAAAATAAACTCAAAATGGATTAGAGACCTAAATGTAAGACCGGACACTATAAACCTCTTAGAGGAAAACATAGGAAGAACATTCTTTGACATAAATCACAGCAAGATCTTTTTTGATCCACCTCCTAGAGTAATGGAAATAAAAACAAAAATAAACAAATGGGACCTAATGAAACTTCAAAGCTTTTGCACAGCAAAGGAAACCATAAACAAGACGAAAAGACAACCCTCAGAACGGGAGAAAATATTTGCAAACGAATCAACGGACAAAGGATTAATCTCCAAAATATATAAACAGCTCATGCAGCTCAATATTAAAGAAACAAACAACCCAATCCAAAAATGGGCAGAAGACCTAAATAGACATTTCTCCAAAGAAGACATACAGATGGCCCAGAAGCACATGAAAAGCTGCTCAACATCACTAACTATTAGAGAAATGCAAACCAAAACTACAATGAGGTATCACCTCACACCAGTTAGAATGGGCATCATCAGAAAATCTACAAACAACAAGTGCTGGAGAGGGTGTGGAGAAAAGGGAACCCTCTTGCACTGTTGGTGGGAATGTAAATTGATACAGTCACTATGGAGAACAGTATGGAGGTTCCTTAAAAAACTAAAAATAGAATTACCATATGATCCAGCAATCCCACTACTGGGCATATACCCAGAGAAAACCATAATTCAAAAAGACACATGCACCCCAATGTTCATTGCAGCACTATTTACAATAGCCAGGTCATGGAAGCAACCTAAATGCCCATCGACAGACGAATGGATAAAGAAGTTGTGGTACCTATATATAATGGAATATTACTCAGCCATAAAAAGGAACAAAACTGAGTCATTTGTTGAGATGTGGATGGATCTAGAGACTGTCATACAGAGTGAAGTAAGTCAAAAAGACAAAAACAAATATCGTATATTAACGCATGTATGTGGAACCTAGAAAAATGGTATAGATGAACTGGTTTGCAGGGCAGAAGTTGAGACACAGATGTAGAGAACAAACATATGGACACCAAGGGGGGGAAACCACGGTGGAGTGGGGAGTGGTGGTATGATGAATTGGGAGATTGGGATTGACATGTATACACTGATGTGTATAAAATTGATTACTAATAAGAACCTGCAGTATAAAAAAACAAACAAAACAACAACTAATACTAAACTTTCTTTGGGTTATTTGTATGGAAATATGTTAATATAAATGTTTCAGACATTACATGAAATTTCTAAAAATCTTATATGTTCTGGTATAATGTTATAAGTCATAATTCTAGTTATTACTTTAAAATGTATATCTCAGAAATAACTAAACTTCCTTGTCAGTTGCATTACTATGAACTTTCATCAAATCTTTAACTGTGGTCATTTTTAAGTCTTTTGTCATTTACAGACAGTTCTGGGTGTACGCTGATGCTTTTGCAAAAATGTTCCTATAAAAGGGTTTCATCTTCAAGGAATTCATGGAAAAGACTCTGACAAGTACAGGTTTCTGGTAACTGACCATACTGCTGAACTGAATGAATAAGCATTTTCAAAACTCTAATGGAAAACTGATGAATTCATAAAAGTGGTAACAAAAGATGAAGATGAAAAAAAAAATTAATTACACGGGACTGAGTGAACTGATGAGGATGATTATAATTTTTGTGACTTTCTGTTTGAAAAAAAAAAAAATCCCAAAAGGACTCAGAGGCAAAGAATATACAAATCAATTTTCACTGCAAAGTAAAGGAGCTGTTACAGTGGAGGATTACTGGACTGAATGTCAATATTATGACATAGTATGAGTTTGTTTTGTGTTTGGTAATTGCAATCATTGTTGCTTTTGGTGTGGTCATCCATTTACAATGCTTGGTGTCAGTTTATCTCTTGTAAAAATAAAATACAGTGTGTGTAAAAAACACAAAAAAACAAGAGAATAAAGGACCCAATTCTCTTTACATGCACTGATATGCTCAATAGTATGGTATATATTTTTATTTGTAGATACACTGATTTGATGTTATTAGTAGACAAGTAGCCTGATTAATAAAGCTAATTTAACTTGGAATCTACAGATCCCAAAACGTGTTTGAATAACTGTTATTATTGCAGCCAAAACCCAAATTCTGGACAAAGAAAAGTATCAATGAATCTAATCTAGGTGGCATCTCTCAGCTTATGAAAGATCCTTTCTGGAGTTTCCTCATACCCCATGTCAAAATCCTACTCATTCAGGCTCTACTTCCAGAATGGTAGTGTGACACCTACCTTCTGCTGATAACTACCAATTTGGGGTGGGGGAAGCGGAAAGGGACATGGGATGACAACTAGCTGAGGAGTCTGATGGATAAATAAAATAGGTAGATTGTGGAGAGAAGGTAAAACTTGGGAGAGCCCTGCTTGAATTTCCTGTTTTGCTGTAGCTTTGCCCCAAGGTCAGGTAGTAGATGTGGAGTATGAGCAGCTAAAGTTGTCTTTCTGTCAGGAGGAACTAGGGAAAAGAGCCCAGGTAAACACAACCAGCTACTAAAGAGAGAAAGGAATCCCACAGGGGATAAAGTCAAAAGAGATCCCCTAAAACTGTATATGAAACACCACAAAAGTCTCAGGCTGACCCCTGAACCATGCATATGCAGATTAGAATAAGGCAGAAGCTTAAAGAATCAAATTGAAATTGGAACCACTGCCCACAGACGGTGAGAGAGAACTTACAGTTTGAGTCTAACATGGTTAACTGCCAGCTAAAATAAAAATACCAATATTCTACAGAAGATTATAACAGAACCCAGAGTCTCTATGACATTCATAATGTCCAGGATACAATCCAAAATTACCTGATACATAAGTAATAGAAAAATGAAACCCATTCTCAAGAGAAAAGATAATCTACAGAAGCCCACCACAAGAAGACTAAGATGTTGGAACTACGAGAAAAGGACTTTAAAGTAGCTATTATAATTATGCTCAGTGAGATAAAGGAGAAAAAATCTGAATGAAAAAAAAAAAATAATAGAAATACAAAAAATATAAAAAGAACAAAATCAAAATTTACCAATGAAAAATAATATCTGAATTTTACAAGGCAATGGATGGACTTAATATCAGAATGGAGATTAAAGAGGTAAGAATCAGTGAACTCAAAGGCAGATCAACAGAAATAATCCAATCTAAAAAACAAAAAGGAAAAAGACTGATTCTTTTTAAAAAAGAAAGAAATAAAAAAAAAGCCTCAGAAAGCTATGGGATAATCTCAAAAGGCCTAACATGTATATATGAGTTCCAGAAGGACAGAAAAGAGAGAAAACAGTGGGAAAAAATATGGAAGAAATGATGACTGAACACTTTGGAAGTTTACTGAAAGACAAATTTACAGATCCAAGAAGCTCAGTAAACCTCCATCAGGATAAATTAAAAGAAAAATCACACTTGGATATATCATAACTGAACTGTTGAAAAATAAAGGTAGAAAGCAGGCAGAGAATAATGACATATCACATAAAGAAAAAACATTGATTGGAAAATGACTGAATTTCTCATAAAAATAATGGAGGTCATTAGACAGTGAATATCGCTGAAATACTGAAAGAAAAAAAAATTTCAATCTAGGCCGTATATCTAACAAAAATATTATTTAGGAAGGCACATTTTCAGAAAAGGAAAACTAAGAGAATTCGTTGCCAGGAGATCTACAACATAAGAAAGTTCATTAGGCTAAAGGGAAATTATAGCAGAGGGAAACCTGGACCTTGAGGAATGAAAGCACCAGAAATGGTAAACATCTAGGTAAATTTAAAAGACCATTGTTTTCTCTTAGGTTTTAAAAATCATGTATCTTTATTTAAGGCAAAACTTATAACACTGTCTTCTAAGATCATCAGTATACACAGATGTAATACTATGGGGAATGGTGAGGAAAGGGACAAAGGAGACATATTATTGGAAGATCTCTACATTTTATATGTACAATATTAACTCTGAATAGACTGCAGAAGGTTAGGAATATATACTGAAATCCCAATATATAAATATAAAAAGAGGTACAGCTAAAAAGCCAGTAGATAAGAATACAAAAATATATCCAAATAATCTGAAAGGCAAGAAAGGTGGAAAAAAGGAACTAAAAATACAGAGTGTTACCAGAAAAACTGGGTTCGCCTCTTGGTGGGTGTAGAGCTAAAAGACACAATCAAGGCAAAGAGTGGGAGAAGGAAGGATTTATTACTTGCAGCAAGTAAGGGGAACACTGGGGATCTTTCCCAAAGCAGTGTCTCTGCCAACAGCAAAACTGAAGCAAGTTTTAAGCTAAGGGTACATGCATATTCATGAAGGGGATGGGGGGTGGGGCCAGAGAGTCCAACCTTTACTTGAAGTCACGAGGGTCAGAAAAGGTCAACATCATCCTCCCTTAGGTTCCAGTTGATCTGGTACTTGAGCGCCTGCCAGAGGGGTTTAAATTCTGCAAAAACAGCCCAAGAAAGCACTGGGGCTAGCCTTTGAAACACAACTGGGAATGTTACAACTGATTTATTATCTTTGCTACTGTCACTTCTCATGACTGGTAACAGTTTGTTCTTTTGTTCCCTTAAAGTAATTATTACTGAGACCTGTTCAAGAGCAAGCATTATAGCCAGGCTTAGATCACAAAATGGCTTAGGCCAAAAATGGCTTTTCTTATGTCAAGAAAGCCATGTCTGGTTCTCTTTCTCTGGGGACCCCCTACCTGCTTATGAGAAATCAAACAGAAAACAGTATCATTAATTACATTAATAACAATATCGATAATTCTGTTAGGTAGCTAGTCAGACAGGAGTGGGTCCCGCCCCACCCTGGATGGTTCGTCTTTCCCTCCTCCACCTGGACACTGGTGATCGGAGCACACCCACAGTCCTCCCTCTTGTGGTCAAGGACCACCACTAGGTTTCCAGCCATATCAGGACCAAGCAAGATGAAACCACCAACACAGGTTGGCGCAGGCACACCAAGACCTAAAAGGTGACTCAAGGTAACATAGGGTTCATTATGCTGTATAGGTAATAAATTAGCATTACGGTTTTTGCATCCCCGCCCCCCCACTGTGGGTTTCACTTGGGTGCTTATGAGTAAGCACCTGCGCACTAGGAGAAAAGTGATATAACCTAAAGCTGTCAGTCAAATGATGCAAGACACAGGGAGGAAACACCACTCTAAAAAACCCAACCCTACCCCATCATGAGGCTGCTTCTGGTTTCCAGACAGCCCGCTTTCATCCTTTCTCAGGAGTGTACTTTCGCTCTATTTAACAACACTCTTGCTACTTAAAACTGTTCTATGCCTTCTTGACTGAATTCTTTCCCTCAAGAAGGGCAAGAACTGAGGAAATCACCCGTTCCACCGGTGACAACTGCATTAATGTTGATGGTCTAAACACTCCAATAAAAAGGCAGAGATTGTCAAAAAGATGTTAAAAAAGCAAGACTAAGCTAAATGCAGCCTACGAGAGTCACAACTTCAAATGAGACTAATAACAGAGCTTCAAAATATATGAAGCAAAAACTGACAATTAAGAATCAGTAAAGAAAAAGAACACTGGAATAAATTAGTAAATGCCTTGATCTAATTGATATTAGAGAACACTATATTGAACAACTGTAGAACACATATTCTTTTCAAGTGCACACAGACATTCACCAAGATACAGCACATGCTGAGTCCCAGAACAAGTCTCAATAAATATGTAAAGACTGAAATGAAAAACAAATTATATTATATAACAGTAAGATACCTAGGAAAACCCAATTATTTGGAATATTTGGAAAATGTAATTCATGGGTCAGAGAAGACTCAAAAGAGAATTTTTTTAATATTTTGAATTAAATGGTAATGAAAATGCAACATACCAAAATTTGTGAGATGCAGTTAAAGCAGTGCTTAGAGATAAACCTACAGCTTTAAATTCTTATATTACAAAAGAGGAAAGGTCTCAAAACAATTATTTAAGCTGGAAACTGAAGAAGCTAGAAATATTAATAAGAAAAACTGGTAACTAGAAAGAAGTAAATGATAAAAGATAAAAGTAGAAATAAAACAGAAAACCAACAACAGAAAAAAATTTTTAAAGACAAAACCTGGTTCTTTGAAAAGACTAACAAAATCAACAAACCTTTAGCTATACCAAATGAAGAAAAAAAGAGAAAACAAATCATCAATATCAAGAATGAAAGAGGATTTATTACTACAGATTCTATAAATATTAGTAGAAAATATTATGATCCACTTTACACCAATAAATTCAACAACTTAGATGAAAGGGACAAATTTCTTAAGAATATAATTTACCAAAACTGGAATAAAAAGAGAAAATTTGAACAGTCCCATAACAAATAAATATCAAAAACCTTCCCACATAAAAACTTCAGGTCCAGATGGTTTCACTGATGAATTTTCTCAAACATTCAAGGAAGATATACCAACCTACAGAAACTTTTTCAGAAAAGAGAAGGAAAATGGCCCAACCAATTTTATGAGACCAGTACAACCCTAACATCAAAACCTGACAGATACTACTGCAGATGAAAAATATCACCTGCCATATCAGTAAACAATGGATGTTGAGGCCATCAAGCCATCAGCCACCCTCAAATGTGCACCTTGAGGTGAATCTGGAGACAAACAGGACACTAGCCCGAGATAGTTAAGGTGCACATCAAAGGAATGATTTCAATGAGCCCAGACTCTTGCATCTTCCCATATACAGAAAAGCACTAAATTCATTAACTTGAGATGTTAAGTTTTCTTTAATTAACAGTAATCTTTTGATGTTCCAACTACCTGGTTTTTGTTGCGAAAACTATATATCCTGGCTCCTCCTTTACCTCCTCAGAGCAGTCCCTCTAAGCTATCTGAGAAGCTGCCTCCAGGGCTTAAGCCCTCATCAAGTCCACCAAATAAAATATAATTCTCAACTTTAACGTTGTGCATTTTTTTTTCAGCCGACATTACAAAGAAAGAAAATTATAAATCCATGTCCCTCATGAACATAGATGCAAAAACACTTAAGATATTAACAAAATGAATCCAGCAATATATTAAAGGAATAATATAGTGTGACTCAGTAAGGGTTTATCCAAGGAATACAAGGTTTAACATTCCAAATGCAATCAATGTTATGCAACATGCAAACAGAATAAAGAAAAGCCATATAACCACTTCGATGGTACAGAAAAAGCAGTTAACGAATTCTACACCCATTCATGATAAAAACTCTCACCAAACTGGGCTTAGTATCTAAGCATCTGACATCTACAAAAGCCCTGCAGCTTATGTCACATTTAGTGGTGAAAGACTGAACAGTTTCTTCCTAAGAATGGAAATAAGGCTGGGGGCCCACTTCCACCACTTCTAGTCAACACTGTACTAGAGATTCTGGTCACTGCAATAAGGTTCTAGGAAGGGACAGGGGAGGAGAAAGGAAAGGCACAGGAAGAGTTGTCTATTTGCAGATGACATACTTGTTTATATAGAAAATTCCAAGGCATCTTTAAAAAATACTAGAACTAACAAGATTGTAGAATACAACGTTAATATACAAAAATTAATTACATTTTTATTACTAGTAGCAAGCAACTGGATTTTAAAATATATAGCATCCAAATCCAAAATATTCAGGATTAAATCTAACTGGAAACATCCAAGTCCTCTACACTGAAAACTAAAAAACATTCCTGAGAGAAATTAAAGACATAATGAATAGAAAGATACAACACTTCCATGGCTTGAAATAATATTGTTAAGATGTCAATTCTCCCCAGATCAGGTTGCCTGGGGATAAGAATGGAGGGAGGCACAAGTTACAAAGGGGCATGAGGAAACTTTTGGGTATGACAGAAATGCTCATAGTGTCAACTACTAATAACTTCACATGTCAAAAATCCTCAAACTGTAAACTTTAAACATTCAATTAATTGTACATAAACTATCTCTCAATAGTACTGTAAAAAACAGAGAACTAAATCTTATCCATTGATCAAAATAACCCCTTATGAAACACTTTCTGGTCTACAACTCTGTAGCATTTCTCCTGCTTTAAAAAGAAATTCTATTTCTACATATCTCCTGGAGGCAACATGTAGTGCCTCCCACCTAATGTATACTCAGTATGTTTGCCCAATTGAAATAAATGGTTTTTTCTGTTCTAAGAATAAGTATGTAGACTGCATTCCTTCCTCTGCTCACTTATACCTTTAACTGAACCCTCCCTCATTCAGACTCAGCCTCGGAGAAGGAAGGCACACGGTGGGGGATCACTTAAACAACAAAACCATTCTATGTAACAAGGTGGGATCTTAGTTCCCTGACCAGGGATGAACTGTGCCCCCCTGCAGTGGAAGCACTGAGTCTTAACCACTGGACCCAGGGAAGTCCCCCATCATTTGCTATTTCCCATGCCAAAAACTTACACTTCTGTATCAAATTCTAAGTCTCACTCCTCTTCCTATAGGCCTTCCCAGGGCAGCATTATCTATTGATATTTTGAGTCACTTTAGTTACCACTGTTTGATCTAACATGTTGATTAATTACTTAGTAATTTGCTCTGTTATTTATAATAATATTTATGACAATTATATATATATGAAGATTAAATGTGGGGAAGTCTCTTAAAATCAAGGACCATTAACGAAAACCAGACAAAGACACTACAAAAAGAGAAAATTACAGGCCAATATCTCTGATGAATATAGATGCAAAAACACTCAACAAAATATTAGCAAACCAAATTCAACAACATATAAAAAGACACACAAAAAAGCATTTGACAAAATTCAAATCCACTCATGATAAAATCTCTCTTCAAAGCTGGTATAAAGGGAAAATATCTCAACATAAAAAGGTCATGCATGACAAACTCAAAGCCAACATCGTACTCAATAGTGAAAAGCTGAAAGCCTTTCCTCTAAAATCAGGAACAAGAAAAGAATGCCCACTCTTGCCACTTCTATTACACACAGAACTGGAAGTCCTAGCCACAGCAAGCAGATAAGAAAAAGCAAACAAAAAAACCAAGGTACCCAAACTGGAAGGGAATAAGTAGAACTGTCACTACTTGCAGATAACATCATACTATACATAGAAAATCCTAACGTCTCCAGCAAAAAACTATTAGAACTAATAAATGAATTCAGTTGTAAGATACAAGATTAATATACAGAAATCTATTGCTTTTCTATACACTAATAATGAACTCTCAGCAAGAGAAAGCAAGAAAACAAACCCATTTAAAATTGCATCAAAAAGAATAAAACATCTAGGAATACACTTAACCAAGGAAGTGAAATACCTATACTCCAAAAACTGTAAAACAGTGATGAAGGTTTGAAGATGATACAAAGAAATGGAAAGATATCCTGTGTTCCTGGATTGGAAGAACTAATATTGGTAAAATGGTCATACTACAAAGCAATCTACAGACTTAATGCAATTCTTATCAAATACCCATGACATTTTTCATAGAAGTAGAACAACTAATCCTAAAATTTATATGGAACCACAAAAGATCCTGAATTGCCAAAGCAATCTTGAGAAAAAAGAACAAAGCTCGAGAATCACACTCTCTGGCTTCAAACTATACTACAAAGCTACAGTGATCAAAACAGCATGGTACTGAGACAAAAACAGACACATAGATCAATGGAGCAGAACAGAGAGCCCAGAAATAAATCCATACACTTATGGTCAATTAATCTATAACAAAGGAGACAAGAATATACAATAGAGAAAAGAGTCTCTTCAATAAATGATGCTGGGAAAACAGACAGCTACATGTTAAAAGTATGAAATTTTAACATTTCCTCACATCATATACAAAAATAAACTCAAAATGGATTAAAGACCTAAATGTAAAACCAAAAACCATAAAACTCCTAGAAAAGACCATAGGCAAAACATTCTTTGACATAAATCATAGCAATATTATTTCGGATCTGTCTCCCAAGGCCAAAAATTTAAAAAATAAACAGGATCCATCAACAAACCGAAAAGACCACCTACTAAATGGGAGAAAAAAGTTGTAAATGATATGACCAATAAGGGGTTAATACCCAAAATATATAAACAAGCTCATACAACTCAACATCAAAAAAACAAACAACCCAATTAAAAAATGGGCAGAAGACCTGAATAGACACTTTTGCAAAGACATACAGATGGCCAACAGGCACATGAAAAAATGCTCAACATCATTAATCAGAGAAATACAAATCAAAACCACAATGAGATATCACTGCACACCTGTCAAAATAACTATCATCAAAAAGTCTACAAATAAATGTTGGCAAGGATGTGGGAAGAAAAGGAACCCTAGTACACTGCTGGTGAGATTGTAAATTGGTGCAGTCACTATAGAAAACAGTACGGAGTTCCTCAAAAAACTAAAACAGAGAACTACCATATGATCCAGCAATTCCACTCCTGGGTATATATCTGAAGAAAACAAAAACACTAATTTGAAAAGATATATGCACCCCAATGTTCATAGCAGCATTATTTACAATAGTCAAGATATGGAAGCAAACTAAGTGTCCCTCAACAGATGAATGGATAAAGAAGTGGGAGATATATATATAAAATACTCCATTATACATACATACATATATATATGCATACATGTATTACGTATAATGGAATATTACTCAGCCATAAAAAAGAATGCGGGACTTCCCTGGTGGTGCAGTGGTTAAGAATCCGCCTGCCAATGCAGGGGACACGGGTTCGAGCCCAGTCCGGGAAGACTGCACATGCTGCGGAGCAACTAAGCCCATGCGCCACAACTATTGAGCCTGTGCTCTAGAGCCCGCAAGCCACATCTACTGAGCCCGCACGCCAAACTACTGAAGCCCGTGTGCCTAGAGCCAGTGCTCTGCAACAAACAGAAGCCACTGCAATGAGAAGCCGGCGCACCGCAACTAAGAGTAGCCCCCGCTTGCTGCAACTAGACAAAGCCCGCATGCAGCAACAAAGACCCAACGCAGCCAAAATAAATAAATTTTAAAAATAAATAAATTTATAAAAAATAATAATGATGATGAAATTTTGCCATTTGCAACAATGTGAATGAACCCAGAGGGTATTATGCTTAGTGAAAAAGGTCAAATATTCTATATGTCATCACTTACATGTTGAATCAAAAGAGTAAAATGAATGTATACAACAAAACAGAAATAGACTCACAGATACAGAAAAAAAGCTAGTGGTTATCAGTGAGGGGAGGGAAGTGGGGAGGGGCAAGATAGGGGTATGGGATTAAGAGATAGAAACTACTATGTATAAAATAAATAAGCAACGAGGATATATTGTACAGCACAGGGGAATATAGCCATTACTTTGTAATAACTTTAAATGGAGTATAATCTATGAAAATATTAAATCATTATGTTATACACCTGAAACTAATATAATAGTGCACATCAACTATACTTCAATTTTAAAAAATTTTAAATAACATTGAAGAAAAAAATTAGTATTCAAATCCAAAAATAAATAACGGCCCATTATCTCACAATAAGATATGCATATATAAAAAGAAATCTGATTCAGTCTTGTGATCTTCAGCACAGCAAATACTAGTGGCAGTATAACGCAGCTGTAAACAGCATAGACTCTGAAGGCAGACTACCTGAGTTCATAATCCTGGAATTGGTACTTATTGTCCTTTGTACCCTTGGATAACAACATCCGTGCCTATCGGTTTCATCATTTGGAGTTACTATAAAAATTACATGAGTTAATATACATAAAATTCTTTAAGAAAAAATCTAGCACATAAACTCAATTATCTATTATCATTATTATGCTGTTATCTTAGCTCAGGTTGCTATAACACAACACCATAAATTGGGTGGCTTATCCACAACAGAAATTTGTTTTTCACAGTTCTGGAGGCTGGAAGTTCAAGATCATGGTGCCAGCATGGTCAGGTTCTGGTAACAGCCTTCTTGCAGGTATCTTCATTGCTATCCTCACATGGTAGAAAACAGCTTGCCAGCTCTCTGGCTATTCTTATAAGGGCACTGATCCCATTTATGAGAGCTTCACATGCCTGATCCAATTACCTACCAAAGGCCTCACCTCCAAATACCATCACACTGGGATGAGGGTTTCAACATAAGAATTTGGGGGGAACACAAACATTCAGTCCGCAGCAGCTGTTAAGACTTCTATCTTTTCCTTTAAAATAGCTGAGAATACTGAAGCTCAAAAAATCTAACAACTTGCCAGAAGTCACAGAAGAAGTAAATTGTAAAGCCAGAAGAAAAACACAGGACTCCTAGTCAAGGAGCCCACTCATCTTCACCATGCTAAACTTTATCAATAATTCTTTTTAGGTCTTCAAGTCTACTTTATGATAAATAAAGAAAACATGGTAACAAGATGAAAGAAATCAGAAAAAGGAAAATGAAAGGCATTTACATATTCAAGGATTAAGAAAAGAAAGGAATACCACAACGGTCAAGAGAGAACAAGGGTTTATGTTCATGTAAATGGAGGGAACAGGAAGGCAGTCCAGACAACTGCATTAAGAATACTAGACTGGAGATAACCATCAGGCTTTAATTTTCATTTAAGACATAAAGATACTGTTACTTGCATTTTTAAAAATTGCTTCTCTTTACATTAAAAGCTCTTCTCTCTTCAAAAATGTGTGAAGTACTTTGATGTTTCACATATAACTCTGATGCTTACACATGGACAAAGAAGTAACATTTCAAAAATTTAATACGGAAATTTTAGGGACGTCAACATATTTACCATCTGCATTTTAAAATCCTCTGAAGTTTCAACTTACGGGTCATGTTTCGTTTTTGACAAAACTTTAAATGTTTAAAAATCGTACTCACTATTTGACCATCTTAGGCATTTCCTTAGACAACCCAATGGTTACTTAAATACAAACTCTGTCCTAATAAAAATACTACCCCCCCCAAAGCCTCTAAATGAAAAAATACAGACATATCAGTTTATCAGGACACAAAATTATGTTTTGTAAGAACAGTATCTTTCAGAGTGTTTGTTAAACAATATCTGTCTCCCTGTTTAGACATACTCTGATTACAGCTGTTCTCTTTCTATAGGTTTCTCTCCTACAGTAGCAACCAACACATAGCTCAGGCCAAAATAAATATCAATATACTAACTGAAAGGCTCTGGTACTGGATATTTTATGGAACTATACTACAAAGGCAAATTGTTGAAGCTTTTACATGCTTTAAACTTAAAAGGTAAAAAGATAAACAGCAGGAAATAAATACAGAAAATATATGTCCAAAATGTACATTCAAGAACATACATAAAACAGAATTCTGTAATCAGAATTCTATATTTCTATACAGACTTCCATTATAAAACTGACAATATGGTCTTCAGGAAAAAAAGGGGGCTCTCAGAAATAAAGAAGTATTGCTCTAAGAACTATGAAACAAAGCAACAGAATAAAAGTCAGGCTTAATATCCAAAAGGAATTCCCAGTTGTCAACCCAACTAAGAATTCAAATTTCCAAAAATAATTCAAGTTCCAGGAACTTCAGAAGAAGAGAGCAAATGGTAGAGAAGACCACAATTCCTCAGCCCTTCAAGATATACATCCTTGCTAATGCTCTGGGTTAAACAATGTGGATTCTTCTCCTCTTCCTTCAAAATCTGGCAATAAATGCTAAACATTTTATACTCCACCTTTTCACACAATTAAAGTCCATGTGCTCAATATGTTTTAAAAAGCAAAAGATGGAGGGGCAATAAGTGAGGTTCATTCCCTCTCAAATTTTTACATACATATCTCAGCCTTAAAACTCTATTACCAGAAGACTATGCCACGAATACTAAACTTTATCTTTTTAAATTTTGGTTTGTATAAAACCAAAAAGTGTTCTGACCTAAGAGTTCACTTCTAATTCTGCAGAGCTTAGTAATTGGAGTACTGAATTCCCTCTGCTGGCACCATAAATCTGCCTGACTAAATCCCGATGCTGCTATACCTCATGGCTCACCCAATCCCAACTTAAACTCAGCTTGAGGTCCTTAGAGACTCTGTGTACAAAATAATTATTACATGGTTGGAAGCAGGAAAAAACATTTTGAGGATAATCAGGAAAATTCAATAATAATCAAAATGATTATCTTCAGTGAAAGGGAACGGTTCTGTTATATAAAACCAGTCCTCAGTGGTGTAGACACAGAGTAAAGAGTACCAAATTAAAACTCAAGAGACCTGGATTCTCCCTCAGTTAGACAACAGCTGTGCCCTAATTACAAAACAAACAAACAAACAAAACCCCTTTTACTTAATTCCTAAAGTGCCCACCTCACTTAAGAGGTGTTGAGATCAAATAATAAGTCTGAAAGTGCTTTGAAAAAATAGAAAATGCTATCCAAATAAAATATTACCTTCATTACGGTTATACTTACTGTATTACTGGAAATGAACTTTTAAGATCTACATTTCTGACGTAATAACCCCATCACACTAAATTTGTGATAAAGAGCTTTTACCCGTTCTACAGATCGTGCTCTCTTCTTTGGCCGAGTAGGCAGCGCATCTTCCTTCGGATTGGTGTCTATTGCCCAATAGGACCCCTAAAGGTAAAGAAATAAATTATATTAACAGTATTTTACAGGAACTCTGTAACATTAAAATGGACTTTCACAATCCTCTGCTTCAAAAGCAAACATTCTGCAGTTACAACAATGGAAAAGTAGCATGAGAAGAAATACTAGTTTTGAATGGAGAAAAGTAAAGTTTACACAAGAAAAAAAAGTCCATTTATAACTATGTTATTAAAGAGAGAAAAAGTCACAAGCTGAAGAAGCCAAGTCCAAGAAATCTGCCACAGCCAAATTAAAAAGGGAAATGATCAACCGAACACATTTAAAACATATATATATATATACTAATTCTTAATTGAACATATATGATAATTACAACAGCATATGACATTCAAGTCTAACAGAATTTTATTTTGTATGTAGTTTCTGCACCCTGGGACCTCACAAAACTAAACAGGTAAGGGAAACAATTTATAAAAACAACTTTCTTGACCACGTTTTATACAATAAGTGCAATGGTCTGTACATAAATCTTTTATTGCTTATTCTATCACAGTTAATTTTAACTATTTATCCTCTCTTACATTTTGATACAAGTTCTCAGACCACTCTTTCGAAAATACATACTGAGGACCTACTGTGTTCCAGGCACTCAGAAATTGTGACTCCCTTGAAAAATAACTTGAAAAGCATAGATCATATAGTTTGCACATATACAAATGAGACCAAAGTTCAGAAAAATAAAAGTGGTCTGTTCAACCAAGGATTTGAGAGTCAGGACCAGAATCAAGTTCTTTGCCTCTATCATTTCATTAATCTTCCTAGGCTGCTTTTACAGGCAATATTTGACAACAAGGGGAAATACAGCTTTCATCTATCAATTTTCACACTTTGTGCCCAACATGAATTATCTCCTTATATCTCCTTAAATATACCATGTTCTTTCATGCATCTGTGCCTGTCCTACATACTTATCTCCTTGCCTATAACATCCACCTTACCACTGACAAACTCATATTCTACCTCCAAAGCTTAGCTCAGATGTTATCTAAAGGAATCCTTCTCTGATCCTCCTACAATACTCAAGAATTCATCTCTCTCTCCCTCTGCAAGATCTCTATACTATTTATACATTTAGATGATTGTCTGCACTTAACATTACAATTTTATTTACAGGTCTGTATCCCTTCTAGGCTACAAGTTCCTTAAGTGTAGAAACTCATTCCTATATCCACAGTGCACGGTAGAATATCAGACACAGAGCAAGTACCCAATAAACATTTGTTAAAATGGCGGGGGGTCGGGGGGGGGGAGATGTTGAACAAATTGTGCCAAGAATGTCAGAATACAGGGTATAATGCCAGGCTTCCCCAGGTCCTAATCTAGGCAGTATATGAACTCAGCACTCACTTCACACACAGTCATACTGGGGCATTCTTCCATGTTATCTTTTCTGCATTTCAGCTAATGAGCCTACCGGACCTGATGTAAACTTGCCAAGAACCATGTAAAATGTTAAGCACTAAAAATTAAAACAACAATTATGAGTATGGTTCAGGCTAGCAAGTTGCAAAATAAACAAAGCAGGAAAATGTGCTACACTCAGTTGTTGCTAAAGTTGACAGTGAAGCAGGAAGAAAAATACCCAAACTCACTGGACAACAGTTTAAAAACCACTGTTTATGGAAATGATAAATTTCAGTGTTTAGTTTGTTTTGCATGGTTGTATATATTTGTATTAATCTGGGAAACCACTCACTGTCCAAACATTACATTGGTTTATTAAACATCTTTTTTTATTAAACATTTTAATAAAACTACAAAAACAAATATGTATCTGTCCTTCCACACAAAATATAATCGGCTGTAGCTTATCACAAATAGATCAACAAAAGAGAAAAAAATCGTTCGTAAGCCTAACCCACCATTATGTACTTACAAAACCCTGAATGCCCATATATCCGAACAAAACTATATTTCAAAAAGATACATGCACCCCTAATGTTAATAGCAGCACTATTCACAATAGCCAAGACAGGGAAACAACCTAAATGTCCACTGACAGATGAATGGATCAAGAAGATGTGTTCTATATATACAATGGAATATTACTCAGCCATAAAAAAGAATGAAATAATGCCATTTGCAGCTACACGGATAGACCTAGAGATTATCATACTAAGTGAAGTTAAGTCAGAAAGAGAAAGACAAATACCATATGATATCACTGTTACGTGGAATCTAAAATATGACACAAATGAACTTAACTACAAAACAGAAACAGACTCATACAGAGAACAGATTTGTGGTTGCCAAGGAGGAAGTGGGGCAGGGGAGGATTGGACTGGGAGTTTGGGACTAGCAGATGCAAACTACTATATATAAAATAGATAAACAACAAGGTCCTATCATATAACACTAGGGAACTATATTCAATATCTTGTAATAAACCACAATGGAAAAGAACATATATGTATAACTGAATCACTTTGCTGTACAGCAGAAACTAACACAACATTGTAAATCAACTATACTTAAAAAAAAACAAAAAACAAAAAAACCTCTGAATGCTCAAATGCAAAAACAATTGAAATGATTCACAAAAGAAGTTGTAAAATCTTCCACCTAGTGGCTCTTGCTAACCTATTATCTGAGTTTCACCTGTGAACTTACCGGTTTGGATTAAATGACTTAAAACTTCCCTTCACAAATCAATACTGCAAGATAACATTTGATACCCATTAGGATATCTATCATCAAAAAAACAGAAAATAACAAGTGCTGGCAGGGATGTGGAGAAACTGGAACCTTTGTGCATAGCTAGTGGGAATATAAAGTGGTACAGCTACTGTGGAAAATAGTATGGCAGTTGCTCAAAAAATTAAACATAAAATTACCGTATGATCTATCAATTTCACTTCAAGGTATATACCCAAGAATCAAAAGCAGGGACTTGAATAGATATTTGTACCCTCATGTTCATAGCAAGTTATTCACAATAGCTGAAACATGAAAGCAACCCAAGTGTCAATCGATGGATGAACATATAAATAAAATATGGCACATACATAAAATGGAATATTATTCACTCTTTAAAAGGAAGGAAATTCTGACACAAATATGCTATAACATGAGTAAACCCTGAAGACATGCTGAGTTAAACAAGTCAGTCACAAAAAGGAAAATACTTTGTGATTCTACTTACATGAGGTACCTAGACAGTCAAAATTATAAAGACAGAAAGTAGAATGGTGGTTGCCAGGAGCTGGGGGGAGGGAGGATGGGGAACTATTGTTTAATGGGTACAGAGTTTCAGTTTGGGAAGATGAACAACTTCTGGAGATGGATGGTGGTGATGGTTGCACAACAATATTAATGGACTTAATGCCACTGAACTATACACTTAAAAACAATGACTACAACAGGGAGATCAACTCAATGCTTTGTGATGACCCAGAGGATCGGATAGGGAGGGTGGGAGGGAGGCTCAAGAGGGAGGGGATATGGGGATATATGTATACATACAGCTGATTCACTTTGTTGTACAGCAGAAACTAACACAACATTGTAAATAAAGCAATTATACTCCAATAAAGATGTGGGGAAAAAAAAGTTAATCAGAAAAAAAAATGATTACAATGGTAAATTTTATGTTATAAATATTTTACCACACACACGAAAAAATCCCTTTCAGCTATCTTTAAAAAGCAGCTACTTTTTCTCTTCCATATTAAACAATATTTCTCACAGAAACTGAACTGCTTAAATACAGCCAATCAACAAACACACATTCCTTCCCAGAGTAGGGCCTACTCCTCTAGGCTTATGCGGAGCAAGTAAGAAACAAGAGTTTTCTGTTTTCTGGTTTTATTTTTTCAAGTCAACTTTACTGAAGTATATTTTTTAAAAAATAAAGTGCACCCATTTTAAGCATACAGTTAAAGGCATTTTGACAAATGTATACATGCACGCAAGTAACACCAAAATCAAGATAAAGAACATTTCCATCACCCTAAAAAGCTCCTTTGTGTGACTCAACAAGCAACCCCTCTTCCTTTGCCCCCACATGTCCATCCCATACAACTACTCATCTGCTTCCTATTATTATAGTTTAACATTTCATAAAATTTCATATAAATAAACTCAAACCGTCACACTATTTTCTACTACTATTAGCAATGTATGAATCCAGCTGCTCCATGTCTTTGCCAATACTTGGAATTTTAAGTCTTTTCAATTACAACCATCCTAGTGGATGTATAGTTGTACCTCAGTGATTTTTGTGTGCATTTCCGTAATAATGTTGATAGGCATCTTTGCAAGTGCTTACTGGCATCCATGTATCATCCTTTGTGAAGCAGTTATTCATAAATTTTGCCGCGTGTTTTATTTGGGTTATAAGATTTTTTGTTTTTTGTGTTACAAGGATTTTTTTATACTTTTTAAACAGCAAGTCCTTTGTCAGAGATAGATACATAGTTAAGTTTCTGTGTAAGTGTGAGGTAAGGATCAATATAAATTTTTCTTCCACCAAGGTATACACTATTTCTTGAAAAGACTATGTCCTTTCCCCACTGAATTACACTGGCATCTCTACCAAAAATCAGCTGAATATATATGTGAGTCTACTTCTGAACTCTAGTCTGTTCCACTGATCTACATGTCTACCCTTGTGCTAATACCATTTTGTCTTGATTATTGTAGCTACATAGAAAGTCTTGAAATCAAGCACTGTTAAGTCCTACAACCTTGGTTTTTTTCAAAATTGTTTTGGCTGGTCTAGGTCCTTCGCATTTCCACATGACTATGAGAAACAGCTTGTCAATTTCTAAAAAAGAAAGAAAAGAAAGAAAAAAGAAGTCTGCTAGGACTTTTATTGGCATTTCATTAACTCTATAAATCCATTTGGGGAAGACTGACATCTAACAATATGTCCTCTTTTCCACAAACATGCTATATCTCTCCATTTACTTAGGTCTTGTTTTATTTCTCTTGGTAATGTTTTACAGTTTTCAGTAAACATGTCTGCATATATTTTGTTAAAACATATCCCTAAAGTATTTCATTATTTTGGATGCTATTGTAAATGAAATTGCTTTCTTTATTTTCCAACCATTAATTGGTAGCATAAAAAAATTATACTGACCTTGTATCTTGTGACTTTGCTAAACTCACTTATTAGTTCTAGTGGCTATTCCACAGACTCCTTAGGATTTTCTACATATGCAATAAAGTTGTTTGCAAACAAAGAAAATTTTACTTATTCTTTTTCAACCTGGATGTCTTCTATTTTTTTCTTGCCTTATTCCATTGGCTTGGACCTCTAACAGAATGTTGAATAACAGTGAATGCAAGCATTCATGTTTGTTCTCAATCTCAGAGGAAAAGCATTCAGTGTCTCACCATTAAATATGATATAAACTGTTGGTTTTTTATAGATGCCTTTAATCAAATAAAGGAAATTCCTTTTTATTCCTAGTGTGCTGAACGAGTGTCAAATTCTGTCAAACTTTTCTACACTTGAGATAACATGATTTTTCAGTTTTCTTCTACTCACATGATGAGTTTAATCAATAGGTTTTTACATTTTAACCTGCATTGCATTGCTGGGACAAATCCCTCCTGGTCATGATGTATTCTCCTTTTCATATATCAATAAATTTGCTAATATTGCATTAAAGATTATTGGGTCTATGTTCAAAGATTATTGGGTCTATGTTCACAAAGATATTGGTCTGTACTTTTCTTATTATTTCTTTGCCATCATAGCGACAGTGACCTCATGAAATGAACTGAAAACTGTTCCTTCATCCACTTTTTTTGGGGGGACGGGGGGAGTGGCGGTAAGAGTTTCTGTAAGACTGGCATTGCTTTTTCCTTAAATATTTTAGCTTCTTGTTTCATTGCTTTTTGTTTGTTCATTTTCTTTTATTGATTTCCCTTTATTATTTCCTTTTGTCTACTTACTTTGGACTCACCTTGCTCTTATTTTTCTAACTTCTTAAGATATATGCTTAAGTAATTGATTTTGGACCCTTCTTATTTTTCAAATAAAAGCATTTAAATTTTGATATTTTCTGCTTTCATCACTCAGCTCAAAATATTTTCTAATATCCCTTATGATTTCTTCTTTGACCCAGAGGTACTTTAAAACTATATTAATTTCTAAACTTTTGGGATTTTCTAAGTATCTTTTTGTTTTTTACTCCTAATTTAATTCTGCTAGTCAGAAAACATACATCTGTAAAATTTCATCATTTAGAAGGGATTAATATCAACTTAACAGCTCATATAACTCAACATCAAAAAAAAAAAGAAACCCCAATTAAAAAATGGGTAGAAGACCTGAATATTTTTCCAAAGACATACAGATGGCCAATAGGCACATGAAAAGATGCTCAACTTCACTAATCATCAGGGAAATGCAAATCAAAACCACAACGAGATATCACTTCACACCTGTCAGAATGGCTATCATCAGAAAGACCACAAGTAACAAATGTTGGAGAGAATGTGGAAAAAAGGAAACTCCTGTACGCTGTTCGTGGGATTGTAAATTGGTGCTGCCACTGTGGAAAACAGTACGGAGGTTACCCCAAAAAGCTAAAAATAGAACTACCATGTGATCCAGCAATTCCACTCCTGGGTATATATGTATTTAAAAAAATGAAAACATTAATTCAAAAGATACATGCACCCCAATGTTCATAGCAGCATTATTTACAATGGCCAAGATATGGAAGCAACCTAAGTGCCCATCAACATAGAAATGGATAAAGAAGAGGTGGCATACATACACAATGGAATACTACTCTGTCATAAAAAAAAGAATGAAAGTTGGCCATTTGCAACCACATGGATAGACCTGGAGGGTTATTATGCTTAGTAAAATAAAACAGAGAAAGACATATACTGTATTTTATCACTTATATGTGGAAACTAAAGAAATAAAACAAACTAGTAAATATAAAGAAAAAGAAACAAACTCACAGATATACAAAACAAACTAATGGTTACCAGTGGGGAGAGAGAAGTGAGGATGAGCAAGACAGGGGTAGGGGTTTAAGAGGTTGGAACTACTATGTATAAAATAAATAAGCTACAAGGATATATTATACAGCACAGGGAATATAGCCAATATTTTATAATAACTATAAATGGAGTATTACCTTTAAAAATTGTGAATCACTGTGTTATATACCTGAAACTTATATAATATACCACATCAACTACACAATTAAAAGACTGTGGATTTGTTGATTTCTCTTTTTAGTTCTGGTAGTTTTTGTTTGGTTTTTTTGAAGCTCTACTTTTGGGCACATACATTTATAATTCTTAGATGTTCCTGATCAATTGATCTCTTTTTTCTTCTGCTGTATGCAATATTCTGTTAAGGCCATTCAGTGAACTATTCATTTAGTTATTGCATTTTTCAGCTCTACAATTTTCATTTGGTTCTTTTTATAGTTTCCATCTCTGTATTCAAATTCCCTGTCTCTTCATTCATTCATTATTAGAATATTTTAATTCTTTCAACATATTTATAATGGCTGTTTTGAAATTTGTGTCTGCTAAATCCACTATCTGGGCCACCTGTTCCACCTGATTCAGGAGCTAACTCCAACTCTTATCTAAGCCATACTGACATCAACTCTTTAACTTCCTTCACTCCAAGGCAAGCTCCCCATAAAGGTTTCTCTAAGTAATATACAATGCTAAATTCCAACAAAAGTACTACAGGCATACCTCAGAGATACCACAGGTTCGGTTGCAGACCACTGCAATAAAACGAATACCGCAATAAAGCAAGTCATGAATTTTTTTAGTTTCCCAGTTCATATAAAAGTTATGTTTACACTATACTGTATTAAGCGTGCAATATCATTATGTCTAAAAAAAACAATGTTATGTACCTTAATTTAAAAATACTTCATTGTTAAAAAATACTAACCATCATCTGAGCCATCAACTAGTCATAATCTTTTTGCTGGTGGAGGGTCCTGCCCCAATGTTGATGGCTGCTGACTAATCAGGGTAGTAGTTGCTGGTAGCTGTGGCAATTTAATAAAATAAGACAAAGTTTGCCATGTCAACTGATTCTTCCTTTCATGAACAATTTCTCTGTAGCATGCAATGCTGTTTGATAGGATTTTACCCACAGAATTTCTTTCAATAGTGGAATCAATCGTCTCAAACCCTGTTGCTGTTTTCTCAACTAAGTTTATGTAATATTCTAAATCCTTTGCTGTTCTTTCAACAATCTTCACCTTCACCAGGAGTAGATTCCATCTCAAGAAACCATTTTCTTTGCTCATCCCTAAGAAGCTACTCCTCAACCATTAAAGTTTTGTCAAGAGTTTGCAGCAGTTCAGTCCCATCTTCAGGCTCCACTTTTAATTCTAGTTCTCTTGCTGTTCCCACTCCACATCTGCAGTTACCTCCTCCACTGAAGTCTAGAACCCCTCAAAGCTATCCATGAGGGTTGGAATCAACTTCTTCCAAACTCCTGTTAATGCTGATGTTTGACCTCTTCCAGTGAATCCATGAGTGTTCCTAAAAGCATACGGAATGCTGAATCCTTTCCAGAACACTTTCAATTTCCTTTGCCCAGATCCATCAGAGGAATCACTATGGCAGCTATATCTTTATAAAATATATTTCTTAAATAGTAAGGTTTAAAAGTCAAAATTGTTTGTTGATACATGGGCTGCACCATGGATGCTGTGTTATTAGCAGGCATGAAAACAACATTAATCTCATTGTACATCTCCACCAGAGCTCTTGGGTGACCAGGTACAATTTCAATGAGCAGTAATAGTTTGAAAGGAATCTTTTTTTCTGAGCAGTAAGTCTCAACAGTGGGCTTAACATATTCAGTAAACCATGTTGTTAGCAAATGTACCTTGGTGGTCAGAATGTTAAATGAGCACTGGCTTCAACTTAAACCCACCAGTTACATTAGCTCCTAACAAGAGAGTCAGCCTGTCCTTTGAAGCTTTGCAGCCAGGCAGTGACTTCTCTTCTTTACCTATGAAAGTCCTAGATGGCATCTTCTTCCAATAGAAGGCTGTTTTGTCTACACTGAAAATCTATTGTTTAGTGTCACCATCATAATGAATTATCTTAGCCAGATCTTCTAGATAACTTGCCGCAGCTTCTGCATCAGTACTTGCTGCTTCACCTTGCACTTTGATGCTATAGAGACAGCTTTGTTCCTTAAACCTCACGAACCAATCTCTGCTAGCTTCAAACTTTTCTTCTGCAGCTTCCTCACCACACTCAGCCTTCATATAACTGTAGAGAGTTAGGGTCTTGCTCTGGATTAGGCTTTGGCTTAGGGGAATGTTGTAGCTGGTTTGATCTTCTATCCATACCACTAAAACTTTCTCCATATCAGTAATTTCGCTTTCTTATCATTTGTATGTTTAGTGGAGTAGGACTTTTAACTTCCTTCAAGAACTTTTCCTTTGCATTCACAACTTGGCTAAATGTTCAGCACAAAAGGCCTAGCTTTTGGTCTATCTCAGCTTTCGACATGCCTTCTTCACTAAGCTTAATCATTTTTAGCTTTTGATGTAAAGTGAGAGATGTGCAACTCTTCCTTTCACTTGAATACTTGAGGGCCACTGTAGGGTTATCAGCTCGCCTAATTTCAATATTGGTGTGTCTCAGGGAATAGGGAGGCCCAAGGAGAGGAACAGAGAAATGCAGGAAAGTCCGGTAAGTTTAACAGTCAGAATACAAACAACATTTATCAATTAAATTTGCAGTCTTACGTGGGCATGGTTCATGGTACCCCAAAACAAGAGTAACATCAAAGATCGCTGATCACAAATCACCATCACAATTATAACAATAATGAAAAAGCTTGAAATATTGCAAGAATTATCGAAATGTGACACAGAGACGTGAAATGAGCAAATGCTGTTGGGAAAATGGTGCCCAACAGACTTAACACAGGGTTGCCACAAACCTTCAATTTATTAAAAATGCAGTATCTGCAAAGCACAGTAAAATGATGTATGCCTATACAATATTTAAAAGTTCATGTGATATCCTGAAGAGAACATCTATTAACCCACAGACCTGGATTCAAATCCCAGATCTGGTTCGATAACCTCGGACAAGTTACAAAACCTTTGATCCACTTTCCTCATATCTCTTTCATAGAGTTATCATGACAATCGGCCCTAAGTGTACACCAGGAAAACTAGTCATCAGTATTTATTTACCACCTGTGTCCAACAGACACTTCTTGTTTATAGTTAAGTCATTTTGCAAATAATTTACAGAATAAATAATAAAAGGATTGTGGGGAAAAACCTTGTACGAGATATTTCAGTGGGAATTTAAACATAGCAAACCCAAATTTTCTATATTTTATATACATAATACATATTTAAAATAGTCAGTTTTTCTGGTTTTGAAGGTATGTATATCAAATGGTCAGTATCTTTTGAATGTAAGTGCTTAAACTGTCGCGCATGAAACTAAAACATCTATCTTGTAAATACTGATTCCAGATTTCCAATCTCTAAAATGTTCTACTTTATTACTTGTGGGTTTTTCTTCCTTATATTTTGCTATCAAAAGGCAATGCTGATTCCAGATTATAAATATATATTTAATAGATTCTAGCGTATTATTAATTCTTGTTCTTCTTCTACTTTTCAAAATGCAATACATTTGTAATTTTTGATGGCTCAGAATTTTGTTGAAGGATGGCCACCTCTGCTCCATAACTGCAAAAAACATTTTCATATTTGGTTTATAAATCCCAATAGAATGATGAATCCAATTAATGCTTTCATTTCTATATCATTTATTTCCTTGTAAGCACTTTTGTTTACACATCAGACTTCAGGATCTGTCCACTTATGAACCATATCAAGTGAATTTTGGTGCACAAACATCATAAAAGATGAAAAATACTGTAACATGACTTCCTAGGAAAAAATGGGATGATTCAGATTCTAGTCACAAAGTACTGCACGATGAAGACCTTCTTGTTGAATGACTAAATGGATGAGAATAGCATGTATCTTTTTGTCCTTAGAAATATATCACTAACTCAGTATTTCTTGGGTTTGGGAAAACTAATCTATAATATCATCCACTCAATTTCACCATCATAATTAGAGTGTTGCTGTCTGTATTTAACTTCTGATTCTACTGATAACAGTAAACAATTTTCCTCTATCAATTTTCATCTTTTTGTCATTATGAGCAGAAAAAAAATACCTAAACTCTCAACTATGTTCAATGAAAACTAAAAGGGAAAAAAACAAAAAAAGACTAGACTTAAATGGCATCTACAGACTTTTATTATACCTTCTTGAACGATGCAATACTTTGGGCAATACAATAAGAAAACTGAAGGATAATAGCGATAATTTCGTTACTTCATTGTCCTTCTACATCATTCAATCATTCTGCTATATTCTTGTTATTTTAGTAGTTGGGCATGATGGAGAATAACTGATGGGTAATGATGAAATAATTCTTAAGATGATGATAAATTTTCTAACTGTGCTTTGGAAGACTTCTTTTCAAAGAATAAAAGTCATAAAGTAATAATCTTAACAAATTAGAACTACTCAAAATACATACTCAAAAACGAAATTGGGGGGGGGGGCCTTCCCTGGTGGCGCAGTGGTTGAGAATCTGCCTGCCAATGCAGGGGACACGGGTTCGAGCCCTGGTCTGGGAAGATCCCACATGCTGTGGCGCAACTAAGCCCGTGTGCCACAACTACTGAGCCTGAGTGTCTGGAGCCTGTGCTCTGCAACAAGAGAGGCCACGATTGTGAGAGGCCCGCGCACCGCGATGAAGAGTGGCCCCCACTTGCCGCAACTAGAGGAAGCCCTCGCACAGAAACGAAGACCCAACACAGCCAAAATAAATAAATAAATAAATAAATAAATAAGTGAAATTCTTTAAAAAAAAAAAAAAAAAAAGTGAAATTGGATCCAACAGACCCTGATGATATACTAAGGGTTAAATAAAATATATATGAAATATTCCCTCCTCCATTATTTGATCACATATTATTTTGTATTAATCTTCTAGTATTCTTTCTCATCTCCTACAATTTCTATCGAAGAGTATGCTAATATGCACATAAAAAGATGATCATCATCATCTGCCATCAGGGCAATGCAAATCAAGCCCATTATACAATGAGATACCACTTCACATCCTAGGATGGCTATAGTAGAAAACGCACACAATAAAAGGTGTTGGCAAGGATATGAAAAAACTGGAAGCCTCCTAATTGTTAGAGTAAACTGGTGCAGCCTCTTTAGAAAACAGTCGGGGCAGTACAAAAGATTAAACATATGACCCAACAATTCCACTCCTAGAGAAATGAAAACATGTCCAACAGAAATGAAAACATTACACCCATACAAAACCTTATACACAAATGATCATAGCATTTTTCATAACAGCCAAAAGTGAAAACAACCCAAATGTCCATCAACTGATGAACAGATAAACAACTGTGATATACCCATACAATGAAATGTCATTCAGTCATAAAAAAGGAATAAAATGCCGCTATATGCTACAACATAGATGACCCTGAAAGCCTTACACTAAATGAAAGAAGCCAGACACAATAGGTCACATATTGTATGATTCCATTTATATAAAATGTCCAAAATAGTCAAATCCATAGAGATGGAAAGTAAATTACTGGTTGCCAGAAGTTTGGAGGATGAGGGAGGGTACCTGTTAATGAGAAGTGGGTTTCTTTTTGGACTGAAAAATGAAAATGTCGGACTTCCCTGGTGGTGCAGTGGTTAAGAATCCGCCTGCCAATGCAGGGGACACGGGTTTGAGCCCTGGTCTGGGAAGATCCCACATGCCGCGGAGCAACTAAGCCCATGCACCGCAACTACTGAGCATTCACTCTAGAGCCCACGAGCCACAACTACGGAGCCCATGCATCACAACTACTGAAGCCCGCGCGCTCTAAGGGCCGGCATGCTGCAACTACTGAGCCCACGTGCCGCAACTTCTGAGCCCGTGTGCTGCAACTACTGAAGCCCACACACCTAGAGCCCGTGCTCCACAGCAAGAGAAGCCACTGCAATGAGAAGCCCGAGCAACACAACGAAGAGCAGCCCCCCCTCACCTCAACTAGGGAAAGCCCATGTGCAGCAACGAAGACCCAACACAGCCAATAAAGAAATTAACTAATTAATTAATTAATTAAAAATGAAAATGTCCTGGAATTAGATAGTAGCGGTGGTTGCACAACTTTGCAAATATACTGAAAACCACTGAATCACACACTTTTAAAGGGTAAATTTTATGGTATGTGAATTATATCTCAATAAAAAATATTTTTTAATTAAGAAAAAAACTGGAATCAAGGAGCTCCAATCTAATATAGTGGTATACCCAACAGAGACAAAAGTCACTTGTCACAAAGCAAAGTAGATGGTAATGCCCATAAAGAATTCAAGTTTCTCGATTTCAAGCTGTTTCCTGGCTTTCCTTTGGACCACGTTAGTCTTGATAAAAGTTCTAAATAGTCATTAATGTCAGAGTAAGTCAAGCAGTTCAGCTACCCAAAGAATAGGAACTCCAAAGTCTCTCAAATTCAAAGTATATGTGAGTTAATATTAAGAAGTAAAATAAATTATTTTGACCCCTGGCTTGCTGATCAAAAGAAAAGGTCTGAGTGAGAAGAAGCAAAGTGACGATTTCTAGAACATCTAAAGACCAGCCTTTAATTTAAAACAGCAAGAGAATTAATATACAATTAGAAAAGTTTCCTTAAGAAGAACAGAACAGCTACTTCTTAGTTAACTAGGAAAAGACATGTTTATTCTTGTGATAAACACATATTAAACATCTGCTATGTATCAAATATTATGCTAGGTGCTAGGGGCCTATGAAAATGAAAAAGACCCAATCCTTGTCAACGAAAAACTCACAACTGGGTGGAACAGATCAAAATACAGATAGCTACACCATTTAGGAGCTGTAACCGTGGTATATTCAAAGAACTATGGTAATAAAAAGAAGAAAGAGGTGAAAATAGGGAGGGAGGGAGGAAGGAAAGCAGGAATGGAGGAAGGGAAGGAGGAAGGAAAAAGGTGAAACAAAGAGAAAAAGGAAGGTTGCCTCCTTTCAGAGTAATGCTGACACTTGAGCTGGGCATTAAACAATGAGTAAAATAGAAAGAAAGACTACCTAGATACAATGAAGAGTATGGGCAACAACATGAAGATATTTAACTGCATCATAAATCCAAAAACAATGGTGCAGTATAGCATCAATATAAAGTTCAGGGAGATGAAGCTGAGGGCTAGGGTTGAAAATGTGGCATTAGAGGTAGGTCTGTGTGTTTATTAGTGTACCATAGCTTAAGGCAGCAATGTAATAGATGGAGCAAAGGTAAGCAGAGATTAGAGGAAGGAGACAATTGGAGGTGACACAATAATCCATGTTATTTATCATTAATTATTTTTTTTAAATCTCATTTCTTCTAATTACTTTGTTTTCATATAAAAACCCAGAATCTCAAAACATCAGTGATGATGTAAGGAATCAGATGAAAGAATGGATTAGGTTCTAAACCCTATATAGATCAGGACAGTACTACATACCTTCTTATTATAAAAATCCACAGTGAAGCAGAAGCTCCTAGGCATGTCTCATGTCCACAAACTGGCTGGAGACAACACAGAAGCCCTACTGTTCCAGCATCAAAGCAAATGGTTAAACTCATTTCACCAATTTTCTCTTAACACACACAAAAAAGGATCAAATGGAAATTCTAGAAACAAAAAGTCCAATAATTCACCAGATGTGACAGAACAGAGTCAGAGAGCCAGAGATCTTGAAGATAGATAAGTAAAAATTACCCAATATAAGGAACAAAAAGGAAAAGAACAAAGGAAAATTAATAAAGAAAGCCAGAATGACCTAGGAAACAATGTCAAATAGTCTATCATATTTTAATTGGACACTAAAAGCGAAGGAGAGAAAATGGGGCCATATTTTTTTTTAAAAGAAATAATGACCAAAAATATCTCAAATTTTGAGATATCTCAAATTTTGAAGGGGATGAAAACCCCTTCTTATTGATCCTAGATTAGCAAATTCCAAGCAGAATAAAGAAAACCACACTGAGGTACATCATAGACTGCTTAAATCTAAAGATAAAGAAAAAAATCTTGAAAGCTACCACAGAGGAGGTAGGGTTGGGGAAGGGCATATTACATACAAGAAAATAAAAGTATATTATAAATGACAGCTGACTTTTCTCCAGAAATAATGGAGACCAAGGATGATGGAACATCTTCAAAGGTCTGAAAGATGGGGAAAACCCAAAAAACTCAATATTCCACACCCCCAAAAAATATGAGGATGAAATAAAGACCTTTGCAAGTAAACAAAAGCCTACAAAATGTGTTGCCTACAGTCCTGCACTACAAGAAATGCCAAAGGATGTTGTTAGGCTAAAGAGGAAAGATATCAGATTGAAATTTGGATTTATAGAAAAGAACATCAGGAAAGATAAAAAATTAGGAAAATATTTTAGTCAAAATAACTTCCTTAAAACACAACTAACCTTTTAAAGCAAATAAAACAAATCCTAAGGTGGGATTTATGATGCAAGGAGAAGTACAAGATATGACAACAGCACAAAGAAAGGGATGGGTAGATAAATGGAATTATATTGTTGTAAGGTTATTACACTTGTGAAACGGATGGGAAGAGGTAAGTAGTAAGTGGTATGAAGTGTGAGGTGTAAAGTGAAAAGTGGTATAATATTACATCGAAATAGACTTTGATAAGTTAATAATACATACTGTTAAGCTCTAGAATGACTACTGAAAAATTAAGAAAAGGAGCATATAGCTAAGAAGTCATTAGAGAAAATAAAATATAATACTATATTTGATTAACCACAAAGGTTGCAAAAATGAAGCAACACAGAAACAAAAGAAAAAAAAAAAGAACCACCAAACCAATAATCATATTAAATACAGACTAAGCACTCCAATTAGAAGGCAGAGACTGTTACACTGAATTTAAGAAGGAAGAGACAATGGCTACATGCTGTTTATAAGACACACACTTTAAATACAAAGACATTTATAGATTAAAAGCAAAATACTAGAAAAAAATATACCATGAAGTTGCACAAGAAAGCTGTAGTAGCTATATTAATAACAGACAAAGTTTCAAGACAGAGTATTTGAAGAAATTAAGAAGAACATTTCATAAAGACAAAAGAACAATTCAACAGGAAGATTAAACACTCCATACATAAATATTAATTTGAAATGGATCATAGACCTAAATGTAAAAACTAAAACTATAAAACCTACAGAAGAAAACAGAGGAGAAAATATTTATGACCTTGGCTGATTTCCTGGACAGGACACACAGTCGTTAATCATTAAATTAAAAATTAATAAATTAGACTTCATCAAATCTAAAACTTCTCTTTTTAAGACATTATTATGAAAACAAAAAGGCAAATCACATTTTGAAAAAAATGTTTACACAATATAAATCCAAGAAAAGACATCTAAAATATATATAAAACTCTTACAACTCAGTAATAATGACAACCAAATTTTAAAAGAAAAAAATTGCAAAAGACTTTAAAAGAACTTTAAGAAGTGATGATATACAAATGACAGCTAAGCACATAAAAAAGATGCTCAAAATCAATGGTCATCAGGAAAGTTCAAAATAAAACCATTATGAGACACTACATCACATCCTCTAAAATGACTAAAATTAAAAAGAGAGAGGGAACTCTATGCAGTACTCTGTAATGACTTATATGGGAAAAGAATCTTAAAAAAAGTGGATATATATATATATGTATAACTGATTCACTTTGCTGTACAGCAGAAACTAACACAACATTGTAAATCAACTATACTCCAATAAAAAGTAATTTTAAAAAAGATAGGTAATATCAACTGTCAGTCAGGATATGGAGCAACTGGAACTCACATGTCTTGCTACTGGGAATGTAAAATACACAACCACTTTGGAGAAAGATTTAGCAGTTTCTTATCAAGTTAATGTTCCATCTACCCTTTGACATAACAACCCTTCCATTATTCAAGAGAAACGAAAGCATATGTCCATAGAAAACTTGTATAAGAATTTCTTAGTAGCTTGTTCATAATAGCCCTACACTGAAAACAACCCAAATGTCCACCAACAGATAAATGGACAAAAAATTGTGGTATAGTCATACAATGGAATACTACTTAGCTATAATAAGAAACAACTGACATATGCAATAGCATCACAGACATTTTGCTGAATGAAAGAAGCTAGACACAGAGTATATACCAAATGATTCCATTTATGTGACGTTCCATTATATGAGATTTATGTGACCTAATCCGTTATGGAAAAATCTACTATGGACTTAAAGATCACTATCTAAACCTGAGGCCTGAATACAACTTCGTTTTAAAGACTGAGATAATGCATGTAAAATAGCCCCCTAGTCTGTAAAGCTATATACAAATGTAGACATTATTATTAACTTATATCAACAATTCTGGTACAGCAAGTTAACGTCCTCCTGGAGAAGAATGCAATGTCTTAGTCTGTAAAATCCCAAAGAAAGATCACGAACTAGAATTGTCCAGCTCTGAACACATCTTCCAAAACCGAATCACCTGCCAACTTCAAGATGTGTCAAAGATGAACAATGGACTTAAATGCCTTTATTTTCATCATTACAAAATATTTATCACTTCAAATAAAGTATATTTTAATTATTCCAATAATTTCTGACTGAAATTTTATGTCAATACAAAGTCCCCTGCTCTATTACACACTGACATGACCTTTCTTTAACAGCTCTTAGATTAGAAATAGCCTAATAAAAATGCCATTATCTGATTAAATATAAATAAACCCAAGAAGTTAATATTAATTTAATATTCCTGGGGAAAGCAGTCCCTGTCATAAACAGTTAGCCATTCCAAATGGCTACATCTGTGAATTTTATGTTTTAACTAACTATATTATCATGTATATATGCTCATTGGTAAAGTGAATCATCACAGACTATTCTCTGCTCTTCCTTTGCTCTCAGTGCACACCATATCAAGAGCCTCAGACATAGTACTGGATCCCTTTTGTCCCTGACTTCTTTGGCTTCAGACCATGTGTCTCAATGTTTTTTCTCTCCCAGTTTAGATATGGCAATCCAATTTTAAAGGGTTTTTGTTTTTTTTTTTTTTACCCTCCATCATCTTAGGGTGCTGCTCCTGGGTAGCTGCCCACAACTCCAAGGCACAGCATTTGCATGCACCATATAGATAGAGTGAACATCCTTCCCGGTTTTAGTCTTGGTTTATACCTATTGCCTATACATAATTGAGAAAAACGTCTTTTTATTCTCAGAAGTTTCTAGTTTGGGCAACAGGTTAAATAATCACTCTACTCAGACCACAAAAATAGGCTACGAACAGTCAATACACAGTAGGCACTCAAAGGCAGGTAGCTTGGGTGGCTAACTGGCTGAATGAATGTATGGACAAAAACTATTCCAATGCCAGCTCAGGTCTCTGGAACATTCTTGTTGAACAAATACAGTCCTTTATTACTTTTACATCGATTATCAAATAATCTAAGTGTTGCCCAGAAAAGATTATTAAGGAACTCACTCTTAATCAATGGATTAAAAATACTATGTAAGACTGAAGTAAGTCAGAAAGAGAAAAACAAATACCGTATGTTAACACATATATATGGAATCTAAAAAAAAAATGGTTCTGAAAAACCTAGGGGCAGGACAGGAATAAAGACGCAGACGTAGAGAATGGACTTGAGGACACGGGGAGGGGGAAGGGTAAGCTGAGACGAAGTGAGAGAGTGGCATGGACATATATACACTACCAAATGTAAAATAGATAGCTAGTGGGAAGCAGCCACATAGCACAGGGAGATCAGCTTGGTGCTCTGTGACCACCTAGACGGGTGGGATAGGGAGGGTGGGAGGGAGACGCAAGAGGGAGGGGATATGGGGATATATGTATACATATAGCTGATTCACTTTGTTATACAGCAGAAACTAACACAACACTGTAAAGCAATTATACTCCAATAAAGATGTTAAAAAAATTAATAATACGTAATTAGTATACTGATTGTAGTATAGTAAATGGTTTCTCTAAATGTTAAGGATACTTAAAAGCAGTATATTCTATTAAGCAATTAATAGTTGGCCATATCTTGTTTTTAAATCATCAGTGCCTAAACCTAATCTTTTTAGAAATTATTTAAGTAGAAAATAAGTAAGGTTTTACTACATCACAACTGATTTCCAAGAGACAGCTCACCTATATTTACTATAACTCATAATATTTACTATAACTCACATATGATAGATAGTATGACTTATATGTTACTAGTTTAGGTTAATTCAACACTGTCTTGTATCTCAGTATTTATCAAATTAATTATTGAATCTAAGCCTAAAAGAAAAAAACTTGATGCTCAAATGAACTTATGACTGGCAACAACCCACATGCTCTTCAAACGGTGACTAAACTGTGGTAAATCCGTAAGATGAACTATATGAAATAAAATGGAACTGCTGATACTAACAGCACAGATGGATCTTAAATGCATTATGCTAAGCGAAAGAAGTCAGACTCAAAAGGCCACCTACTGTATGAGTCCCACTTATATGAATTTCTGGAAAAGGCAAAATTATAAGAACAAAAAATAGATCAGTGGTTGCCAGGACTTGGAGTGGGGGGCAGTGGGGCACTGACTACCAAAGGGCAATACTGTTCTGTATCTTGACCATGGTGATGCTTACACTGTATGCATTGGTCAAACTACTAGAATTATATGCCAAAGAGTAAATTTTACCATGTATAATTTTTGTAAAAATTAATCTGAGGGCAAAAAAATTATTTTTTAAAAAGCAGTTTAGATCTGGAAAAGAAAAAAGAGGCCAACAGCAACAAACTGTTATCTCCCACCCTTAAGAACAGAGACTACTGCATGTGCAAGTAAAAGGCAGCTCTAACTAAACTGCTTTGACTAACAGTGTATTGTCAGGGTTCTGTGCCAGCACTACTTTCCGTTTCTGCAGTGTTGTCTCTCTGAATCAGACCCTCACCTCTTATCTAACCCAATTTTTCAAATCCTCTCTGAATGCCTCTCTCAATGCTTAGTCCGGGCTTTCTAACCCTGGTTTGTCTAACTGACCACCTTACATTCATAATCCACTTCTGCCTTAACATGCACTCTTGGCATCAACCCTTGACCTCATGTTAGTACTTACATTCAACCTCAACTCTTGACCTCATGTTAGTACTTACATTAATTCCCTTAATTCCTGATTCTATCTCAACTTTGTTCTGATGGATCCCTCTTGATCATGCCCTCTTCTCAGCCTTCAAAAGGGGGTTCTTACCTATCATGAGTTAAAACTACGAAGGGTAATAATTTCTTCTCTCCTTGAAGTGCTTTAGAAGTGGCAAACTCTAAAGCTTCCCTTGGGAACCCTATGAGTGTTTTTTCACTCCAATAATATGATGTACTTATTTTTGTCCAACTGAACTCTTGCCTATCTTTAAGTTCTACTTCCTGTTTGGTTTTATTCAAAGACACAGATAAGACATCAACTTCTTCCTTACAAAAATTATACATCTACTTTAAGACTATTATTAAATTTAATACTATCTTCCTTCTTCAAGGTACATACCTATGATTCCTGCAACACTGTTTATCACTTAATGCTTGCTATATCTCATGTTCTCTCAAACCTCTCCAGTCTTTCTACAACCCTTTACAAATGAAATGACCAAAACAGGATACTAGCAAATAACAGACAATTTACAAATAAATACAACACAATACTAACATGGCCAAAAAAGAATATCCTTTGAACAAAAGCAATCAGTCAACTATGTTATGGTCTCTTACATTATGACAGAGGACAGGAGTAGAAAATAATCACAATCTCAGAACTTCCAAAAGTTAATTCTCTAGCAGTGAGCTGCTGTCTCCTCACAAACCAGGAGACCCCCAATCTCCACAGCCATTGAGCATTTACAACCTCCCCACCCCAGGGAAGAAAAAGCATCCAAAAAACAAAAAGCTCTTCTTACTATGAATTCACTGTAGTTATCTCTCCCAGGCCAGGCAGGGGGCCTTCACGGGGTCTTAAACTTCTTAGCTATCATTTCATTTCTCTTAGAGCCCATTGCTGCTATTTAATTATGCAACTGTTAAAACTACTTCTTATAATCTTTTATTTCCTTTAAAGTCAAAGTATCACTTTCCTGAGCTAGAGAAGAGGGAACAAGGTTGAGAAAAGATTAAGCTGGAAAGCAAAAAAAGAGAACTCTATTTTTTTAAAAACTGAATTTAGCTGATAGGATTTGTCTTTCCATAAATGTGAGCAAAATACTTACTTTGAAGATAATTAAGAGGTATTTGTGAATTCCAGAATAAGAAGGCTTTTACCAAAAAAATTAGATCAAAAAAACCAGACAAAAATACAAAAAACAAAGCTAATGATAAGAGAGGAGATAAGAGACAGGAATTAAAAAAAAAAAGACTGCAGGATACAGAAACAGGGCTATAATCAAGGGAAAAGAAAATAGAAATCTATCCCAAAAAAAGCAGCAGAGCTATGGATGCAAAATATAATTTCATTTTGTGTTTCTTTTTAAAGAAAGCAATAATGTAGCTGTTTATATTTAGTTTCAGGGAACTGAGAAAAATGGATTTCAGACCATCAATGTACATGGGAGAGTATCAAATATTAAGAGCTTTTATGACAAAAGCATCTAGAAAATAAAGGATTGAGTCAGGAATAAATAATCATATAAAAGCACCTGTAATTAAACAATACTTTTCAAGTTTAAGTTGGCTTCTACACCTCTCCGGTAACACACTGAACAGAGAGTTATACCATGAAAGTATAGGGAAGAAGAAGCTGTATGAGCTACTTCTAACTCTACCTCTTGGACCCATCTGGATCATGGCAGCAGGTAGCAAAATCCTAAGGGTTTAGTTAAAGTACACCCATCACCCAAGACCAAAAACTATTCCCACCCCACCTTGGCTCAATGGTTTTCTCCCACTGTGGTGAGGGTGGTATTGGAAAAGCTCCTCAAATGCCAGGAAACACTGTAATACAAAAAGAAAAAACAATTCATAAGTACCAAAACTTAACTAACATTTTGGCTTCCCTTTCAAGGAAAACTGGTATAGTGGAAAAAACGCCAGTCTAGGAACCAAGAAACCAAGTGTATTCTGCTTGTTGGGCACTCATTCTAAGATGTTTGTGGTACTCCAGGGGATTTGGTGGGGAGGGCACCACTCACTCACTGCTAAGGGTTACTAAACTAGTAGAATATATGCCAGAAGCTCCTGATGGCCATCTCTGTCATGAATTGGGCTGAAAATGAAGCCATCAGAGAAGCTAGCAGAACTAAGGGATGTAAAGAGACATCTCTGGTGATACAACTGAAGAATCCTCTCCAGTTCCAGCCCTTCCTGCAGATATTTTCTCCCTTAAGTTAGTCTGTAATAGGTTTCTGTGACTTGCAAGTAAGTCTGGCCAATACACTTGGGTTCTAATTCCACACTGAACTTGGGCAAGTCATTCCTCATTTACTGGCCTTACTTAGTTCCTCGTCTATAAAATGGGCTAGATCTGAGGTTTTCAAAACTTTTTTTAAGCAATAGAACTTTTTTAAACAAAAATCTTATTTTGATATCAAAAACTAAAATGATTTTATTCATGTAAATGTATTTTATAAGATCAGATTTACAACATTTACTTCTGACCAAAATCAGTAAGAACAACGGGTATTTAAATCTCACCTTGAGACTGAAAATAAAGATGACTCTATTAGTAGAAATGTATTATCAAATGTATGATATTTATCACATCAATGATAAATGTACGATACTTATCATATCAAATGTATATTTACTATAATCACCAAAGTCAATGAGAACAATGATGTGTTTTGATAAAAATGAAACTTTAAAATTAGAGACTAACGGTAGAAGTTGAAAGCTTTCATTAACCTCCCAGGATTCAATTTATTTCCGTACTGTTTTGGTTGCATAGGAGTAAGACAACCCTGATTCAAAATGAATAGTTGCAAAGAATAACATGGTATTACTTATTCACCTGCCTTACCCCATGATATTATTTAAGTAAAGGCAGAAAAAGCTTTTAAGTTCTGCACAAAAAAAAAAACCTAACAGCACAAGATTTTTAAAATAGATATCCAATTGGTTAAAATTTAGTACATAATATAGCTAAGCATTCATGGGTGTTGGTTTTTTCTTTTTTAATGATTTAAACCTCATTTAAAAATCAAATCTGAATCAAATGTTTACAGATTCCAATTAGTATCTTCATAGAACTCTAATAAAACAGCTAATCTCTAAACTCTATTAAGATTTTTAGTCAGATTCACATACACTCACTACCCATCAGAAATTGTAATGAAGCAAATATAAAAAGTTATAATTCCTTTTTTTATAATAAGCCTGCTTTAAAGGAAAGAAAAATTTCACTAATTCCTATTCACAATCTTAGAGTTATGAAAACAGACAAATAATAAACTGGGTCAAATAAGACTATTACAATAATCTATTCAATCTTACTGAGAACCAACTTGATGGGGCAGATCATAGAAGGTGCTATAAAACATTCATTATTTAAGAGTGCCTGCTTTACAATTGAGATGAATAACTCTCCATGCCCAACCTCAAGAAGTTAACAGTCTAGCAGAGGATACAATACAGCTGACCTTGAACAACACAGGTTTGAACTGCACGGGTCTACTCACACATGGATTTTTTTCAACATTAAATACTACAATACTACACGATTGCAGTTGGTTGAATCTGGAGATGCAGAACTGTGGATTCGCAGAAACCGTGTATACCAAGGGCTGACTATAAATTATACTTGGGATTTTCGACTGTGCAGAGGGTCAGTGCCTCTAACCCACGCATTGTTCAAGGGTGAACTTTACATTCATTCATTCAACAAGAGTGTCTCCTCAGTGCCACCAGCCACTGTGAAAGAAACAGGGGCTAAAAAGTGAACAATATACATACTATCCCTACCCTCTTAAGTTCAGACTTTAACCTAAAGGCAATAGATAACCAATGAAGATTTTAAACAAAGAGACCATATGATTAGGTTAACCTTTCTGAAAGATGGCTGGCTACTATTAAACTGGAGATAGTAAGCCCCAGGATATAGAAACCAGTTAGGAACTACTACAATGCTGACAAAGTAACAGAAACTCAAAAGATGGAACAACAAACTCAGTTGAAGTATGTGAAAACAAAAAAACTTCAGAGGGTAATGCTGCAGCTCAATCTTAAAAAACAAGGAGTATGCAGACAAGTAGAGGGAGTTTGTGCAATAAGAGAAAACCATAGGAAAGGCATGTCTGGGAAACCTCAAGTATCAATAAGTTCCTCACAGTGGGTCTTGAATGAGGTGAAATCATTGCTAGAAAGGCAGATTAAGGAAAAGATAGTAAAGGATATTTTATAACAAAGAAACATCTCCAGGACACTGGGGAGTGCTTTTAAGCAGGGTGATAACATGACCAGGCTTACGTTTTAAAAAAATTCTTCCAGGGACAGTAGCCTGAGGAAGATGACAAGAAGTCTAACCATCCAAAAAAGAATGCGTACTTGCCAACAGATAAACTATCTCAAAGTCCTAATCTAACTAACAATTTATCATGACAACCAAATATGGTCCAAGCAAGTACTCTGAGCTTTAGAAACCAAGCAACTAGTACCAAGTTCAGGCCACAATGTATTTGACATGGCCTTGATACCAAAAAAAGGGACGTTTCTGCAGATAAAATACTAAAAATGTAACAATGGCAAAAGATAAATGGAATGAAGAGGAAAAAACAGCAACTAAGAAAACAAGGATATAACAGAGAAAATTTTACTTCAGGGTAAGAGTTACTTCCACTTGTCAATTACATACAGATTCACTTCTTCTGTGTAATAATAAATTGTGGTTCCAACAAGCAATTCAAAAGCCAAATTTAATTTAATGCATAACACTTAAGAAAATAACCAAACAAAAACTAGATTAGAAACAGCAAACTGTAACAGAGGACCAGCCCTATACTAGCTAGCTAGCTTCTCATTGCTTAAAAAGAAATCTCTCCCTGTCTGGCTGGTCCTTGAAGCATACCAACTAAAAGGGTGAGGTGAGGTGAGGTGAGGTGAGGTGAGGTGAGGTGAGGTGAGGTGAGGTGAGGTGAGGTGAGGTGAGGTGAGGTGAGGTGAGGTGAGGTGAGGTGAGGTGGAATAGGGAGGGGTGGGTAAAGGAGGACTTGCTCTTTCTCAAAGGTTCCTTACCAGTGAACTAGACGAGTTCCTAAATGCTTTCATTCCAATTCTCTTTCTTTATATAACAAATATAACTCAGATTCAAACATGCCAAAAGATACAATGAAGAATCCAATTATTTTATCTTAAGAAAATGAATCCTACCTTTCCAGGGTCATCCTTGGATCGAGGCACTTTAAGGAAACACTTGTTCAGTGACAGATTATGTCGTATGGAATTCTGAAATTAAAAAAGAAAGAAAAGCCATAAGGTCATTGGACTCCAAAAACCAAAACCCCCTTTAGAAACAGAATCAGAAACCTAAATATCTCTATGCACCAGAATACAATTACAAATGGAATAAGTTTTTTAAATGAGCTTCAAATTTAAACCTTTCTGATTTTCAAATTATGAATGCTACAAAGGGGAGTAGTTATTGGAAAAGACAGTTTCTAGTGCATTTTACAAAACTCCAAATAATGGACTATATGTCCCATTTTAAATGTTTAGTAAGACCTTTCAATGATGCAGGAAGATGTCTGTGATTAACGTTAAATACCAAATATAAAATTGTATGCATATTATGATTTTAATTGTGATACATATTTATTAGCTAATTTATTTATTCTTGGAAACAAGTCATAATGCAAAATGCTAAGAGTTATTCTACATGGAATTATAAGTGATGATTATTTTCCTCCATTCAGTTTTCTGCAATGTTCAAATGATTTACAAGGCACATGTGCTATCACTTTTTAATGAGTTTAAAAAGTTATAAACAAAAAAATTCCACTGCTCCATTACAAGAGTACATAAAAACCAATTCGGTTCTCACTACAATATTTAAGAAAGAAAACCACATGGGAAGACACTGACTAGAGAAGCCAGCAAGAACACGTAGGTTCCTCAATGTAGCAAGAAAGAATAAACAACTTGGATGGAAGGAAAACGCACTTAGAGACCTGGAGAATCTGTGAAACAGGAAATCTTTCATGAATAAACAGGACTATGCCACAATTTTCACAGAAAATACCCAAAGACCATTTCTTCTTAATTAAATGCTCTAAAATCCATTTCATAATTTTGTTTGTTCCAAAATGGCCAGGTATCTGGTGGAGAGGCTCCAATTGTATTTAGCCACTACTTAGAATTGGATGTTGGGCAGGGGGTTATTTTTTGGCATAATGTCATTTTATTTTTAATGTAAAATTCAGAACTCTAACAATGCCTCCATTAAAACTTGCCTCTCATGAGGCAATACTGGGATTAAAGAAGTTTTTAAAAGATGACCAGAGAATGTAAATTCAAGCCTATCTTATTACCAAACATCAATTAAAACTTATGGGGCTTCCCTGGTGGCGCAGTGGTTGAGAATCTGCCTGCCAATGCAGGGGACACGGGTTCGAGCCCTGGTCTGGGAAGATCCCACATGCCGCGGAGCAACGAGGCCCGTGAGCCCCAACTACTGAGCCTGCGCGTCTGGAGCCTGTGCTCCGCAACAGGAGAGGCCGCGACAGTGAGAGGCCCGCGCACCGCAATGAAGAGTGGCCCCCGCTTGCCGCAACTAGAGAAAGCCCTCGCACAGAAACGAAGACCCAACACAGCCAAAAATAAATTAATTAATTAATTAATTAATTAAAAAAAAAAAAACTTATGAATGGGAGTTCCACCTCTACTTGGAATGTAAACAGCTACAAAGACTGATGATCCCTCCCAAACAATGAGAAACCAATGGGTAAGCCAAAAAAAATGTCTATTTTTAAACCACATCAGAGAGCTGAGGTTGCAAAGCAGCCCAACAAATAAAATTCCTAAGAGGGTAAGCCCATTCAAGGAGAAAGGGGACAAACTGTCTCACTTTTCGGCAGAATATGGGAGAAAGAGGTGGCCACCATCCAAGCACCCAAGAAATTAGCTAAAATTTGAAAGGCCAAGCATGGTATCAGTTTAGAGTAGCAAGGATCCCAGACACAAGGGAAATTTCCACTCACCCTCAAGCTCAGAAGAAGCTCTTGGACCTTCACCGTATGCTCACAAGAAAGATTGGGGGCAGGAAAGGAAACCAGAGAAAGTCTCCTTTGGGGCATAAGCAGGAAGGAGGTAACTGATGGCCACGAGGGGAAAAAAAGCCACACCACCTTCTACAGATCTTACAAAGCAAAAAACTTAAGTTTGAGGTAGGGGTAGCAAAACTTCTCACCCATAGGGCTCTGGCAAAGATTACTTCTGAGTAAAGAATGGAAACAAAGCCCTTCTGCCTCTAGGGAGGGATAGGAAACACTTTCCCAGGATACAGGCAAAGATCTATTGCTGATGGAGGAAGCAAAATCCTTTTACCTATGCGACAAGTGTCAGAAACTACCCAGGGGCCAGTATCCTACAGCAATACACCATGCTGAGGTGGAGGGTGACTATAGCTGGGAAAGGGACAGGAAACTCCCAAGCAAAGGTAACTGGATAAACAAGGATAACTAACCTGGCTGAGGGAAAACAAACACTGAAAAAGCCCCACCCTCAAGTCCAAGGGCCTGAATAAGACTAAGGCTGGATCAAGACACCCCCCCCCCAAAAAAAAACCAGCCCCTACCACAAGCCCAGCAGTGGATAACAAGTAATGACAACCTGCAGAGAGAGGAGGGGCAGGAGCATGGACAGAGACCCCTATCTGTAGCAAGGTGGGCAGAGACAACTAAAAAGAGAAAACAGGAAAACTGAGAAAACCCTACAGCACCCAAGCCTCCCACTCCAAGCACAAGGTAACAGGAGTCTACTGCAGGAGGAATGTAAAGTCTGTGGTATACTAAAGGCAAAGATGCCAACAACAAAACCCAAATCCAGCTCAACTACTGATGAGTGTAATTCGACTCCCCACACAAATGGCCTGTGAAAAAAGATGTTTGTCCATTTACAAGTACAAATAGTATTTACCTCTATCTCTACCATTCTTCTACACATGTAGCTGGAACTCAATCAAAAATTGCAAGACACATGGAAAAGCAAGAAAAAAGAAAAAAGCCCATTGTCAATAGATAAAGTAACCAACAAAACCCAACTGAGAGATGACGCAGATGTTAGAAATATCAGACAAGAACTTTTAAAAAGCTATGACTAATATGTTCAGGCACAAAGTAGAAAAAAGTGCACAACTTGCATAAAGAGATGGGGAATTTCAACAGAGATGTGTAAGCTATAAGAAAGAGTCAAATGTCAATGATAGAAATAAAAAACATGATAAAAGATAAAGGATTCCCTAGATGGTTCATCAGCAGACTGGACCCAATTAGGGAAAGGCTCAGGTATCTTGAGGCTAGATCAATAGAAATTATCCAAAATAACACACATGCACATAGGCATGCACATATACACAAATACAAAAAAAAAAGATCATCCAAGAACTGTGGAACAATACATATAATTAGAGTCCCAGAAGGAGAAATGGAAAAGAATAGGGTAGAAGAAAAATCTGAAGATGTAACAGACAAGAATCGTCCAAAAGTAATGCAGGACATCAAATCACAGATGCAAGAATTTCAGAGAACACCAAGCAGAAGGAATTAAAAATCCACACAACTATATTCATTATAGCCCAAAAGCTGAGAATCAAAATGAAGAGAACATCTTGAAGGGCAGCAAGAGAAAAAAAGAAAGATTATGTACAGAGAAATAAAGATTAGAATTACAGCGATGTCTCAAAAACCATGCAAGTTAGAAGACAACAAAGTGACATCTTTAAAACACTAAGAGAAAAAAAAAGTCAATTCTATATGCAGTAAAAATATCTCTCAAAAATGAAGGCAAAATAAAGACTTCTAGACAAACAAAAGCTGAAAGAAGTCATTTCTTGTACCGCCAGTTGGCTGGCAATATTAGAAGGAAGTTCTTCAGGCAGAAGTATGATACCAAATGGAAACCTGCATCTACAAAAAGAAATGAAGAGTTCCAGAAATTGTGAAAATGAAAGCAAATTTTAAAAATCACTTTTTCTTATCTGTAATGCCTTTAAAAGATAACTGTCTAAAGCAAATATAACAATTATGAGATTTATAACATGTAAAAGTAAAATGTACAATAACACAAAGGTTGGCTCAGGGGAATTAGAAGTACAGCTGACCCTTGAACAACACGGGTTTGAATTATATGGGTCCACTTATATGCGGACTTTTCCAATAAATACATACTACAGTACTATACAATCCAAGGTTGGTTGAATCCGCAGATGAAGAACCATGGATATGGGGGGCCAATTGTAAAGTTATACATTCGACTGTGCAGGGGTCAGCGTCCCCTTAGTCCCCGGGTTGTTCGAGGGTCAACTGTATAAGGTTTATAAAGTTCTTACACTATACATAAAATGGTATAATGAAGGTAGAGTGTGATAAGTTAAAGATGTGGGTGGTAAACCCTAGAGTATTCACATCCTAAAACAAAATTTAGGAAGAGGTATAACTAATAAAATAATAGTGAAGATAAAATGAAATCATAAACAATACCCACTCCAAATCCAAAAGAAGACAAGGAAAAGAAGGAACTAATCAGAAAAATTACCCATTTAAAAAGTTCAAGATGGGAAAAAACCAAAATCAAGATGGTAAGAAGAAATCAAAATGGTCATGTTTTCTAAATGGCTTCACAGTGGAAGAACACATCTCTACTTAGATCATCCTCCTCTACAAAAAGCTTAAAAGCTGGAAATCTTCAAGACTCTGCCACTGTCCTTTTTTCACTTCTACATTTGCTGCCTAGGCAATCTCATCTACAGCCATGGCTTCAATAACCATCTGTGACCTTTCTCCTAACACGTATTTTCAACAATCTACTAGACATCTCCAGAAACACCTCCAACTCAACATGTTTAAAACTAAACTCAATCTTTATTCCCAGTGTGGTCTTCTGCCAGTTTTCCCTTCTCTATTTAAAGACAGTTATTCATATAACTGTTCCAATCAGAAACCTGTAAGACCTCCTTAACTCCTCCCTCCTTCTCACCATCTAAAACAAATCTGTCACCAAATCTTTTAAGTCTACCTTCAATCTACCTACTTTATTCCATCTCTTCTGTTACTACCTCAGTCCAGGACACCAGTCTCACCAAAACTAGTACAACAGCTTCCTAACTGGTGTCCACCCTCTACCTTCCTCTCTTTACCCCTCCTCCACCATTCTCTACCCAACAGGCAGTTACCTCTTCACAAGGCAAATCTGACATTAGTGCTTCAATTAAAACCTTTCAGTAACTTCTCATTGCACTTAGGATAAAATCTAAAATCCTTAAAGCCTCCACAAGACTCTTCATAATCTCACCCTATCCTGCTGTCATACTCTCTATACTAACCCCCTCCAATGGTCTCTCTCACCTCTAGGCTTTCCATTTATTGCTCCCCCTGCAAAAGTTACTGCTGCCAGCCTTCCTCCATCCCTTTCACCTGAGTCTACTTAACTTTCAATTCATTCTTGGTTTAAACGTTAGTTCTTTAAGGAAGTCCTTTCTGACTTTCATAAATTATTAGCTTAGGCCAAGTGTGGATTTCTCACCACACAGTAATTTGTTTAATGGTCTTCCTCTTCCATACTGTATTCTGTATCAAAATGTAAGTAGGCTCCATAAGGGTAGGGATCTTGTCTACCAACTCAGAACCTAGAATATAATGCTTTTCCTATGGGAATCACAAATCTGTTGAAAAAAATACCAAAAGCATATTTAGAAAATAAAAACACCCGGAGAGATATGAGAGCCAAGACATGTATTTACAACACACAATGAAGAAAAGAGATGACTTCAGACCTCACAACTTGGGGAGACACTACCTCTAACAACCCTAAGGAAAGAAGTTGGGAGAGTAGAGGTAGAGATAACTAGGATGGCAGAGAGTAAGCTGGAGAAAAATGGCCCGGGTTAAAAAACTGATAAAGGCATATTGCTTGGCCTTGAAAACCCAGCTTCAAAAGTAGTTTCTCAGAAGTACAGTCTACTTACACCAGAATCACTTGAGATGAATTTTAATGCAGATTCCTAGGCTCTAAGATGACTAATTCAAAATCTCTGGAGTTGTGACCCAAGAATCTGAATTTAAAAGCACTGATTTTTATTTTCACTTGAGTTTAAACTGGCATCTCTCATTCAAATCAACCACCCCATTTCCACCTTTATTTCTCTTCTTCCACTGTGAGAGCCCTGACTCCCCAAAACACTAATATATGTACTCATTTGTTCTATCCTACCATACACATAAGATTGTTTCAGAATTGCTCCCCTTCCCAACTTCTTTTCTTGTGGTTATACAAGGTAGAGAGACTGCCTCTAGCAAATTACCATTACCAAAGACAAATCTACTAAATGAAGTCCATGATTCTTTTGTAATTCTTTTCAACCTTGGTATGCTCTTTTCAAAACTTCTTGAATTTTTCTGTGATTACATTATACATTTGATATAAGGCTTATTTATTTCTACTTATATTCAGTTTTAAGGTTTTCTTCTTTCATCCTTTTTGATTTCCTAACTTATATTTTTTTGAATGTGTAAAATACTTAGATGTTTCAAGACTCAAAACTATATAAAAAGGTACACTCACAATCTTACTCCCTTCTGTATCTCTTCTACCTCAGTTCCATCCATCCCTATAGGTAACTATGTTTACTATATTTCTAGTTTATTATTCCTAACTTTCTTTTTACAACAATAAGCAAACACATAATATATTCTTATTTCTTTTTTTCTTCACATAGAAAAGTAGAATACACCCCCACATACCCATACCACTCTTTTATATTCTTCTTTTTATTACCCTAAATTCCAGTAACTTAATAGGTTAATTTTCTTTAGTAAGGTGAATAGCACACAAAAAATTCCTTTTCCTCTAGTTCAGATTACAAAATCATTCAATTATGGAAATTCAAAGAGTTTTTATAACTCTTATGGACTATTCAAAGAATTGTTTTTAATACGTAATCTCCCTTCAATGCCCTGGCACAAAATGAAAGGGAGTTCATCTAAATATTACAATTCTATTTGAATCCTTTTAAGTAACCACGGCAACATTTTCTCCTCTGGGTGACATTAGTTGGCTCTACATTTCTGGAAAGGTGGTTGACAACTGCTTTAGGATTTTTCTTCCATCCTCTCTTCAAACAATACAAGCTAATTTCACAAGTTCTATATGACCTTCCATTTTCACCTAACCCATCTCTTCCATACCTGAAGAAGAAACAGTAAGCAGCAAGTTGTACAAGTAATGCTAAACAAATCTTAGGACAGTGAATGGGAACTAAAACATGAAAACAGAGATAGGACCTGAGCAAAGGAGAAGATAAACCACTTTCCATTTGTCTCCATGTGAGATGTTCAAAATATTTCTATGTTTACAAAAATAAAATATAAAGTAATCATGGCAAGTTCTAGGCTCCTAAAATTGGGTGGAAGAAACTTTTTTAAAAGAATAATTATGAAACAGCAATTCCCTGGGAATATTAAAGGTCTGCCTAAAGCAACAGACTGGATCAGATAATCTCCTTGGCGTATCTTTTAGTTCTAAAAAGCAACATTATCCTTCTCAACTTATTCCCATTTTTCGCTTTCCATCCTTCCTTCTTCATTACATCCAAACCATGTATCTTCCAGATGAAACTGTATCACTACTTCTAAACCAGTTTCAGACCATAACTTGGGGTGGCCAGCAGCAAGAAATCCAGCAGACTGAATCTGGCACTCTCAAGGTGGACTTCGATGAAACAAGATCCCTGAACAAAAATCTGTAAGTTCTATAATAGAGTTATTAATAAAACATATGGAAACACAAAAGATTAATCCCACAGGGAAAAGAGAGGTTACATATGAGCTTAAAGAATAAACAGAATAATGCCAACTGGACAAAGGGCAAGAGAAAGTCCAAGGACAAGTAAGAGAAAAACAAAAGCAAAAAAAAATCAAAATATTTATTTCTAGGACAACTAACAGGCTGGAATATGTAGAAAAAACAGTACATGAGAGGGAACTAGCAAAAAATAAGCTAGGAAAGAAAGCTGGGACCAGGATTCTGGCTTTCATTCAAGCTGCATTTATTGAGGCTTACTAAATGGAAGTACTGTGCTAGTGCAATGGAATAGAGGAAAAGATATAAAAAAAATCCCTTCCCATAAGGCACTTGATTATCTGGCATGATACATAGCACACATCACTGGTGCACAGTAATTCAGTAAATGCCTTTAATAAGTATATTCAAACAAAAAAGACAAAGGTGTTGAGACATGAAAGCTTAAGAGAAACAAGTGTAACTACCAGCTGATGGCAGACCTAAAGCTCTGTAAGTCCCCTTCTTCCACATGCACACACACAAATACACACACCCCACACAGCACACAACTGGATAACTCCTACATAAGAATATGAATGTAAAATGTGCAGATACAAAAGAAAACTGAATTATTTGTCATATAACATAGATTAGGTAGGTAACTAATTTGAAGGTTCCTCAAAAAGCTTAGATGAGGAGCTAAGGCTTCTTTAAGAAGTAGCTGATTCTAGAGCTGAGGCAGGAAAGGTACGAGATGAGCCTCGAGCATCTTGTGGTGCCAGAAAGTTAAGAAGTGGTAAATAAACAAAAGAACTGTACCATATCAAAGGGCACAGGAGCCAACCTGTAAGAGCTCCCAATGCCAAAAGCAGCAAAAATCTGAGCAACAAATAACGACAGCACAAAAAATAAAATAAATATCCATGAGTGCATACTATTACAAATATGCGATTGAATAAATAAATAAAAGGGGAAGAAGGGACAAGCCTTCCATATTAATTGGAAAGAATCCCAATTAATATAGAAGGAATAAAGGAAAAGAGAAACCACCACTAGAAAACAATAAAAACTGCCGTAATGATCTACCAATGAACACTAAAATTAATGAACAAAAATTTAAGAAAAACAGGGTATTGCATGCTGTCAAAGTATCTCCCCCAAAACATTTCATAATTTACAAAGTGATAAATAGTAATTTTATAGTGGAGAAACCTGGCAGACACCACCTTAACCAAAGAACCATGGTGAACATTACCAGTAATAAGACATACTGACATCAAGTTCCCCCTGATATGACAGATAGACAGAGAAGGGCACATCACCTCTGCATTATTCTTCCCCAAAATGCATTACCTCAATCTAACCGAGAAAGTATCAAACATATCCAAACTGAGGAACATTCTACAAAATACCTGACAAGTACTCTTCAAAAGTGTCACGGTCATAAAAGACAAGAAAAGATTGAGGGACTGTTACAGACTGGAGAAGACTAAGGAGACATAACAAATGACAGCTAAATGTAATGTGGGATCCTAGATTAGATCCTGAATTGAATCCTGGAACATAAAAAAACATCAGTGGGAAAAACTGGTGAAATCTGAATGAAGTCTGTAATTTACTTAGTAGCTAACAGTACTGCTTAGTCAAAAGTATTAATTTCTTAGTTTTGATAATGGTACTATGGTTATATAAGATGTTAACAAAGAGGAATTGGTTGAAGGATATATGGGAACCCTTTGTACTACTTATAAAACTCTTCTATAAATCTAGAATTCTTTCAAAATAGAGTTTTTAAAAAAATCTTTGATGATAAAAACAGTACTAGTTGCAATACTATGCTGTTTTTTTTTAAACCTCAGACACACTATCAACTTAACTGAACTGTGGGTATTGTTTTCTAGTGAATGCTACATTATCTCTGCTCCAATACTTTATGCTATGTCAGTCCTCTAATACAAGAAAGCTCTAACAAATTAATATTCTACCCAAAATAAAGTTATTCATCTAATTTAAAACATTTAATTTCTTTTAATCCTAAAAATGACTAGTAATTGGAATTTCATCTTTAATTATATAAGCCTCCACAAAGCTTTATCTTCAATAAAAGCCAGTATTGTTACTGTTTACAGCATAAAAATAAAAATTTAAATAAAATCCTTACCTTCCATCCACTGCCAGCCTCTCTATAATATGGGAAGTTATCACAAATCCACTGGTAAATCTCACTTAGAGTCATTTTCTTTTTGGGTGAGCTATTAATTGCAAATGTAATGAGGCTGGCATAACTGTATGGAGGCTTCCCATCTTTGTGCTGTTGGACTTCTTCCTGGTCCAGGGTTGTATTTGGGTCAAGAAGTGTATTCTTCTTGGAAATTCCTGTTCCATGTGCATTTTGTGTAGCATCAGATTTTTGGATGGCTGCTCTCATGGTGAGCTGTGGTAACCAGTCCATAGATGTTAGGCTGCTCTCCAGTTCAGATGTCATCCTGAAGGTAAATAGACTCCTTAGTCAATATCAAGGAAAGAACCCCTGCTTCTCAAAATATCCAATATTCACAAATCTAGGAGTTCCAAAGTGAGGGAAAGCCTGAGTTAAATCTGGAGGAAAAAGATTGAGTATATTAATGACCAAACCAAATATTTAAGGGATCAACATTTCCAATCTTTTTTCTTAATTTCTTCCTCTCCAAACACAACAAATTTGGTTTTAAACTGTCTAAGAGATAGAACAATATACACACACAAAGTAATTCTGAGGCCAGTTTTCTTAAAAAGACCATCTGTCACTTTAAACAGGGAGACAGGATCATAGTATGAAAACATCTGTCTGCAGTCCAGCTCTTTACTCACCAACACTGCAGGCCCTTTTAAAACTTAAGATTGTATATCTGGCATTTCTTTTACACAAATTTTAGGGAAATCATACAAAAGAATACCAAAATTAAAGTGTAGGCAAGAAGTCAGAGAAGTAACTGAGAAATAAGCACAGGAATTTACATGGAGGAAAGAAGGTAAAGTTGAGCAGGTGGGAGATAGGAAGAGTAAAGCAGGGTAGACAAGAATAGCAAGGAGACAAGCTAGCTGGGGGAGTTGACTGAAAAAAGAAATGCAAACTCAAGGACACTGATGAACTCGAGAAAAGGAGAATAGGCAGTGCCAGGCAGTTTAAAAAAAAAAAAAAAAGTCAAAGAACAAGCTTAAGAAAACTAAAGATCTGGGAGTGTGGGATATAAGAGAGAAAATCACATAAATGGACAGCAAGAAAAGCAGCATTAAAAACTCAAGGGCAGGCTTACAAAAACATCCAGTGATCTGGATTCTGTAATCTATTTCTCTCCAAGGCTGAAAAATTCAAACCATTATCACCCAAAGAAAGAAAAAAGAAAAAACAACATCTGCCAGGTTAACACATATTCTGGAGAAAGAAGGAAGCTGCTCTAAGAATGGAAGATAAAAATATAGAAACAAAGATTGACACCTCTCACTGGAATGGCAAACTTTCAACAAAAGGTACAAACTTTCCTATCCTGGGATCAAAGAAGCAGGAAAAGTGAGCCTGACAACAAAGCAGAGAGGAATGAAAGGCTTCTAAGTGATATAAAAATAAAGGGAAAAAGAAAACAAAATAAGAAACTTAAAGTATCTCAGTAAAAAGAAAAAAACTGTGGCTAAGAATCCCATATATACCCTTCATTCCAAATAGCTGCAGGCAAAAAGCAAGCTGGAGTATATGCTTAGGATCTGAACTTCTGGGAGGCAATGTAGAATTAATAAAGAACACAGGCTCTGCAGTCAGGCAGACCAGAATTCAAGTACTTATTCTACCAGTTACTATCTGTGAGACTATGAAAGCGTTACTATCTCTAAACCCCATCTCATCTGTAAAATGAAACAATAATAGTACCTACGGTTAAAACATTACTTTGAGAAATAAATGGGATAACTTATGCACAGAAGAAACATTCAATAAGTATTAGTTAATAATATTACTCTAGGAGTATCTTGGGAGGGTACTAATGAACCATAAAGTAAACAAGATTAAGCAATAGCAATTATAAATCAAGAGATAGCCATGAGGATTCTATCTGCATTGCCAGTAGAATATTAACTACCGGCAATGCAGATAGAATATTTTCCAATATTTTGATTAACAGTTTTACATTTTTCATTTTCCCTCCCCATCTCTGCTGTATGCATTCCTCTGAAACCTGAACTTTAAATTCCTCTATACAGCACCTTGCTCTACAATCTCAGCCAGAAATGCTTGTTCCCATCATGAAATAAGTTATAGAAACTTGTGGAAAAAGAAGCCAAGATAATTTAGATATCACAGAATGTCAAAGAGTGGGCAAAGTACCCTAGAGATTAGAGAACAAGGCCTCCAATCTAAAGATGAAAAACTAAGGTCTACTGAAGTTAAAGACTTGTCCAAATTCACACAAATAGTTAACAGCGGAACTAAAACCAGAGCTCAAATCTCCTGATGCCCAATCCAGCAGTTTTTCTACCATACTTTACCTGTAAAATTAAAATAATACTACCTACCTCTCACTGATATAAAGTACTCAGAACAGCGACTGGCAAATAGTAAAGAGTCAATAAATGTTAGCTACTGGTAGTGGTGATAACAGTAGTTGCTGCTATTATTATTCACATTTTATTCTACGAACATTGGCTATTATTATACCATGCTATGATCCTATTTGCCTCAATTAAGTCTCCACTGAGTAGCTTTATTTTGTTCAAATTCCCAAAGCAGCCAGTCACATACATTTTCAAAGATAATGTAAAAGAACATTCCAAATTGGAATATAACTGATATAGTAGATGCTCCCTGTTGAGAACCATCTTTAACTTCTGTTTCCTACCACCAGTGCCACTAACTGAGACTTTAGGAGAGTCTCAGTAATATAACATGAACACACACTAAGTAGGTACTTAATACTGTTATAAAAATAAACAAGAATTTATAATTACACACGTGTACAAGGCTATCCTAGAGTAAAATTTTATACACACAGCAAGTATGATAAAATTTCTGTCCTCTAGAAACCTGTACTCCAATTAGGAAGGTCAAACACAAGAAAGAGCTGGAAAAGAGCTCTGGGTGCTGCAATGGCTCAGAAAAAGGTGGAGGACAACATGGGCTGCAGCCCTAAGAGGTAGAGAAGGAAGAACTTCACCTAAGACTTAAAGAAAGTTAAGATCTAAATAGGCTGGAAAGAATTTGGTGCCTAGTCATCAAAGGCATCATGAGTAAGAATTATTCATTGAAGTAGAGTATAAAAATCTTTCTTAAATTTAAAATCTGAAAAAGCGGGGCTGCTGTTTTCTTTGCAATTTGTTATATTTTACATATTCTTGGTAGTGAGGTAAAAAGTGCCTCTATTGCTGCTTAGGCTGGTTGTTGCAGTGGTTCTCCACTGAGAACACAAAAAATGACCATTAGATTTGACCAGATCATCAAGTAACTTTAGAAAGAAACCTCTTAGTGGAATGGTGATGACAGAAGTCCACTTGTATAAGAGAACAGATGGTGGCAGATTTAAAAACAGCATGGGAGGCTCTGAGGAATCTGGTTATGGAAATCTGGTTAAGAAATGTCAGGCCCTCATTACCTCACCTCATTCCAAAAGCTTCCTAGCTGGCCTCCTAGGCTCTGATTTCTCACCACTCCTCCCTGCTAATCACCTCCAGAGTCCATGTATACACTCCAAGGGAAATGCCAGCAATGTTTTCATGTCACTGTGCCCAAAAACTTTCAATGGTTCCCCTTCTCCTATTATACTAAATCTGAATGCCTCATTTTCAACTACTTTAGCTTCATTAACCTTTTATTAATCCTTCTCTATTAATTCCTAGAGCAATTATAACCTCAGTTTGGCTTTACCATGCTGTTTCACATGTATAATTGGAACATAAGTTTTCTACCCTCACTCCCTTTTCCCCCACCTCCCCACTGAGGATAGTGACCGTACACTAGTACTTCAGATGCTACCCAACACCATGCCAGGTACACATTATCTGAAAAATAACACAGTATTTGGATAAGGAATGAGTCTTCCTTTCTGGAATGCCTTTTCCTTCCCACTCTGCCTAGCTGGCTTCTACTTTTTCATCAAGACTCGGACCAAACACCTCCCCTTCCAGAAAGCCTGGTCAATCCACTCGTCCCATCCTCCATCTCCTAAATTGAACTAGATCCTACCCCCATTGACTATAAATACTTCTATCATAGAACTTACATAGAATTAAATTACCTTTATCTACCTCTCTCCCATGAGGCCATGAGCTCCTTAGAAGAAGGAACTTTCTTATTCTTTTCTGTTCCCACAATGCCTAGGAACACACTAGGTAAAGGGTCAATAAATGGTGGTTAAATGATTGAAACAGTGACTAGCCAATGAAGGTGTGGGTGTGCTGCTCCCCAAGCAAACAAGACCAAACACATTTAAAAGCTAAAAGGAAGAGGGGAAAGAGGACTCAACAGTATGAGGTAAGGATAACCACAGGATCGAAGTCCTTTATGAACTGGAAAAAAGCATGACTCAGCACAGACTGACAAGTGAGCACTACACAGGAACACAGAGAGTTCTACTGGAAAAGCAGAGAAAAATGGGAAGATGGAAGCCAAAGATAAGAAGATAATGTTACTTGTGGGATAAACCAAGGCATGAAAAAATTATGTCTGAAGTTCTTAAATCTATGATGGTATCTATTGCTTAAAAGAATAAGGAATTTTTTCTGCATACAATGAAAAGGTAAAGAGCATCCAGATATAACAACTCCACACTAATTTATGACATAAGAGGAGGGAGGGGGTTCTGACCTCACTTAATGAAATACTGCCACTGATACGATCCCAAATATGCATTTTAGCTACCTTAGCACATTGCTTGGCTTCCCTCTGTAACTTCCCTAACAACTGAGGAGTAGCCAAGGCTTACACAGAAAGTTTTCAACAGGATACAAAGGTGGGAAATGGGTAGAGATATTGTTGGCTTTCCTAAATGGAGGTAAGACAAAGACATCAAGGAAAATAAAATAAGAATAATGAGGGTAATGATGATGTGACCTAGATATTCCTGAATCCTCTCCCTCCCTTCCTAGCACTTGGCATTTTGTCTTAGCACTTGGCATGTGAAAAACTGAGCAACTGAGAACTCAAAAGAAATCCTTGTAATTACCACAGCGGTAATTCTGATCACACGCATCTCAGGGGGTCAAAAAATATATATATTTACACATAATATACACATATAAAAAACATAATTCCTGTTACTGCATCTCAGCACCCGAGGCAGCCAGAAACAAGGTCTATGGCAGAGACCACTAACTGCCACTTAATATCTGTTTTGGCCTTCTTCCTTAAGAATACAACCCCAATTTTATTCTGGATGGTATTATGCCTTTTGCCCTTCCTGCTCTCTGGAATGTGGATACAATAGCTATTGCTCCAACAGTCATCTTGGACCATAAGGTGACCTTTGAGAATGGAAGCCATACACTGAGGACATGGGAGCAGAGAGAAGGGATCTGGGTCCCTGATTTTTTTGGTGAACCAATTGTGAAGCTGCCATCCCAGCCCTGAACTGCCTACCTTCCAGACTTTTTATGTGTTTAACTACTATAAAAAGATCTCTACCGGCAGGTGAATGCAATTCCTAACAAACATGGAATGTGGGACATGGAAGTGAAGTGATACAAGTAACAGGACCTAAAATAAGACACTCTCTTAGAGGAGTTGATGAGGCAAATATTAAGAACTCTAATACTTCAGGATGGAAAGCTGATTACACTTATTAAAGAGTGGCAAAGGATTTGGTCAAATTGTCACCTACTGTAACTGGAAAACAGACCATACGCCAACTGAGGCTATACAGCAAGGAGAGAAATACTACAGGAAAAATTGAGAATATTGGCATGTGTTGGCTCCTTCTAGCCACTTAAAACAAAGTCCTAAAAGGGAAATAAACTTCAATTAGAGTTGCAAGCAGAGAAAATGCAGGTTTGCTAAGGGAGGTACTCCCTGCCTATGGTCTGCAATTCAAGCTAAAATTCCTATAATTTAAAGCCCTACATAGTTGAAAAAAACACCAACTGCTTCTGAAGTAGCAAACTGAAGTAAGTGAGTGATAGCTGCAAAACTACAGCCTTAGCAGTAGAGAAGACTGGTACCTTGCCAAACAAAAGCAATGTTGTGAGGGTGTTGACTTTCCACCCAAGACTATCACTTCAAATGGCCCCACCCAGAGCCATCATTCCCTCAGGAGCTAAAAGAGGTGAATGAACTTAGATGGGGGAAAATATATTCTTTATTTCCACTACCTTGTAACTGAAACTTAGCATTTCCTTTAATTACAAAAGTAGACAACAAATCACAGCAGCATTAACAGTACCTGTGACTTTGCCATCAATAAAAATCACAAATATATTCATATGTGACAAATGCTGCAGAATCTCAACTTTTTAAACTCATCGACTACTTCAAATTTATGACAGTGTATTAGATTTGCCACTAGATTTTTTATTTAATGTGTTCATTCAAAGGCATATATATTACTATGTTATAAAGTTAATATTTTGCTAACCATATTTCAATATAATTAATTGGTTTCTTCTGTAATCCTAAGTATTTTATTTTATGAAGTTTGAGACCTTATTCTGAGAAGTGTCCACAAGTTTCACCAGACTTTGAAGGGGTTCCATGGCACCAAAAGGTTAGAAATCCCTGGGGTAAGTAGAGCACAAAGGGCAGAGTTTTCATATTAAAAAATTCAAAAAAAAAAAAATTCTGCCTAGGAATGTCCTTTGGCTCAAAGCAGCAAAAAGTCTTGAAACTAAGCTTTTTAAGATAACTGTAAAGGGGCAGAAGGGTGCCTAGACTGCGAAAGCCTCTTAAGTTTCCAAAATAATACCCAAGCTAATCAACAAGAAGTGAGCTATAAAGCCTATGCATTTCCCAGATAGGGTATCTTCACCAATACCCACCGCAGATGTGGCCATAGAGGATACTGGACAAGGTGAGACCTTTCAGAGGGCACAGGGGACAATGGAGAGCCCATCAAAGAGCAGAATCAAGGAACTTATTATACTGTCATGGAGTCTCTGCCACTGCTACCCAGGAGGATTTTATAATAGATATGGCCTAGTGACTATTTTGTGTTTCCCATTATCCTGTTTTCTGAATAAAAGATTTTATTGCTATTATCCTATTCCTCCACCACTATAAACCAAAAAGCCACTCTGGGATCTAATGAAAGTGAATGCACCCAGAGAGCTTACAATTTCAGCTGGATATAATAACTGGATGAAACTCTGGGTTGTTTCCCTTGGGAAAAGGGCAAGTAAGTTCTATTTATAGGAAGAACAGTACATGTGGATATTTGGGTACCCAAGGCTGATTGTGGAAGAAACCTAACAAGAAAGAAAATAATCTACTACAAATTGACCTTACATTTTGGAAGCATGTGATATAAAAAAACAATTTTTTAAATTTATAAATGAAGCAATAATTTAAGCTATTTCCAAGCAAAAGTAGCTGCTGTTATTTTTCAAAATTAGTTATCATACACCGGCAAAGCCAAAGTTTCTACTCTTAGTTCAATTTCAGGAAAATAACACAGTCAATGTCCTACATTAGAGAAGATACGGTGATTAAGAACACAGGCTCTGGAGCAAGACTGCCTGGATTGGAATCCAAGCTCTTCCACTTTTAGCTATGTGACCTTAAACAAGTAAATTAGCCTCTCTATACCTCAGTTTCCTCATTTGTAAGGTGAGGATAAAAATAGTACCCACCCCAAAGGATTGTTGTGATTAAATGAGTTATATATACAAAGCACTAAGAAGAGTTTCTAACACACAGTAAATAAGCATTCAATAAATGTTAGCTATTATTATTCTTATCAAATTCATACTCTTCAGAATTTTCTAAATTTTAAATGACTGTCACTCTTATTCAGTGGTTTTAGACTTACATGCCCTAAATCACACAATAATCATTTATCAACCTCAATGGAAATGAGCCCCTCATTCAATTATTTACTCTAAAGAAATGATCCAGAAAAGACTGTGTTTTTAAATTTTGTTTGTAGATTGCATATGAAAATTGAACATACACTTTTCCCACAGAAATAAGATTCTATGATGATGATTCCTGAAGCAGCCCACAAAATCCTACCTATTCTATAAAGGAGTTCTATAAATCAAAGTTCTAAGAGTATAAAAGCCTCAGTTGGATATTTTGCAGCAGAAAGAAGTGTAACAAGGAAAATAAAGAAATAAGTTTTTCCATTTTCCTGGTGTAGGACCAGCTTGTTCCTGATAAAGTTTCAATACACATAGTTTACATCTGGCATACTTCTAAGTACCTTCTATACCTTGGCTCTCCCATCTCACACTGCCATAAGCCTCCAAGATTGGCCCCTAAAGTTGGTATTATAAACTCCAAAATTAATTACTTGCTCTTCTCCTCCAGTAAAAACTCTAACCTTTTCAAAGCAGTTGATCTCTGCTCTATTTAGGAAGAAAGTGGACAGCATCAAACTAATCACCACTAAGGTATGAATAACTGAGGCTTTAAATTTCCTATGAGCAATGATCTTTTCAAAGGACAAGCCCAAAAAATCCTCATTTGGTTTGAAGTGAAAATATAGGTAGAAGAATCATAATTTAGGATAGAGAATCCAATACACAAACAGAAGTTCACATTTCAAAACTCTTGACTTTCACAACTTTTGTTTCACCCCTAAAATTCCAAGAATATTCACAATACAGCTTATGCAAAAACTTGGGGGATTTAGTGAGACAACTGTCATTTGTAAACAGAACTGTGGTTTCAGAGCTATTTATCATAAAATCAGAGATGAGAAAGAACCTCATTATGTCATTTTTAAAAGCCCTGCTATTACCTATTTTGGAGATCAACAATATTCTTTATCTCCAAGGGAAGAAAAGTTCACCAAATGTATACAGTAATTCATTTTGTTTAAAATAATAATAATAAATTTTAACAGACTAATCTATGTATCTCCCTTGCTACAGAGAAGAAAATTTCTTTAAATTCTATCCTGGAAAATGAGAACTGGTCAGAGTTCTCTTCACAACGATGTTTCACATATTTTACAATATTAACACCATTTGGGTTCCTTCTCAAAAGTTTGAAGTCCAGAACTCCAATAGGATCTGATTTAAGAACCATAATATAGTTACTGCTCTTCTCTAGATTCTCTCCAAATTACTCTATTACTCAAATATATAATCTTAGATTCATAAAACTGTATTCTAAATTCATACAAGCCACACTCATAGTTAGAACTCCGTTCAGGCTAAAACTTAGTGATCATATGGTCAAAAGACATCTTCATGTTATAAATGTAATTCTTATCTTAAAAATATTTTACTCTACAATTTAGGGAGGAAAAATAAATATTTTTGGACATTAACCACTGAACTACATTCTGTCATCAAGTAAGTACCATATTTTGCATTTAATCTCATTCTACCTATTGGAATCTCTCTGTCTCTTGAGTAGCTGGAAAGCTAATAAACAAGAGTCCCTTCGATACAAGAACACTCAAAGCCATCTTTGCAGATGTTATTTAAAAACCCAGACAGAATCTGCTATTAATACTACTTATACTTAGTTTTTAAAAATATGTGTATATGTAATAATAAACGTCCTCTGAGTAACATGTATTCACTCTGTCTCATTAAAGGGTTTATCCTGACCTCTCTGCAACCATACTGCTTCAACTCACCGTAGGACATTTACTGGATATCCTATTTCCACACACACACTGCCTCCATGACATTATACCAGTAATATGGTATCAGTGTTGGCAGAAGGCTAACATCATGGAAGGTGATCCTGATGTGATACACATAAAATGCTAAAGAAACAGCTTAAGCTGCTACATATGATGTTTACAGTTCAGTGGTCCTCAAAGTGTGGTCCAGGGACCCTTTCAGGGGATCTGAAGGATCAAAACAATTTTCAGAGTAAGGTATTATTTGCCTTTTTCACTGTCATCCTTTCATAAGTGTAGAGTGGAGCTTTTCAGATGCTATGTGATGGGTGCTATCACAACAGAGTGAATGCAGAGGCACAGAACAGAATCCAGCTGTCTCTATTAAGCCAGATATTTTTAAAATTTTGCAAATATGTAAGGCAACACTACTCTTCTAAATTTTTGTTTTGGAAAATACAATTATTTTTCATAAAACATGTTATCTATGTTAATATATAATGGGTTTATTATTTCTATGTAAATCAATAAATATTTTGATTTTTTCTTAGTTTTAACTTCTAATACAATTTTGATAGATATAATTCACAAACACATGCTCTTTGGGCACTAAATAATTTTTGAGACCAAAAAGTTTAAGATGCTATAAGTCAACATCTCAAAGACTAAAGGTCACTGTTTCTAATATACTATAATGCAATGGAAAGTGTAAAGGCTTTGAAATCACCCAAAAGGGCTTGAATTCTTATTCTTCTCCTTATTAATTGCATCCTTGGACAAGTCAAACCTCTAAGCCTCACAGAATTGCTGTGAGGAGTAAATGACAAAATATATGTGAAACACTGTAGTACAGAGTTAATGCTTGGCACAGAGTAGACATACAACAAATGATAACTATTAGAAATCCCTTTTAAAAAAAAGACATGCTACCCACATGACTGTAAGGAAAGGCTCTGAATCCTAAAAATATCCTCTCTTGAAATCCTAACTCTTCTCACCCAACACTGGACACATGCTGCTTTTTATCAGAAACTTTTTGTAGCATTTTGCCTAGCTCACCAAGCTCTTTCTCAGCGTTGGCTCCATCCCCAGGGCCCTGAAAAGTGAGTACTACAACAACAAATTAAAGGATTTGAACCAGGGTTGGTACCTGACCCAAATTGTTCATCTGAACTTTCTTCTTCAGGAATTTAGTAATAGGACTTAAACAGTCTGGGCTGGTCTCCTGAATGAAAAAGCTAAGAACTTGAGAGGTATGGGATGCCCATGTGCCAGAAAAGCAAAGAAAGTCAGTTTATAGAAATGAAAAGATATTACATTCAGCGAAAAGCAAGAGAGAAGAAAATATACTGCCTAGGTTCCTAAGAACCTAAGTTCTATTCCCTTAAGAGACCTAGCTACCTCTGAGTTCTGTGAAATACCCTAGTATTCACCAAATAAATCCCTTTTCTTTTTTGTTTGATACGTCCAGTGCTGATTTCCTTTACTTGTAACCAAGCAAAGCTTGACTAAAATAAGCTTACTGAATCAAATCATATAATTTCCTTTTTATTTTTCAGTATTATTTTATATTCTGTGCACTGCTGGTAGCCACAGATTTTATATTTAACTCCTTTATTTTGCCAGTATATTCAGTGATGCTTTTTGGTCTATTACCTCTGATATTATCTTCCCCCATGTATAAGAATTCATGACAACTCCAATTTCTCCACCACCTCCCTATTTAAAAACTGCTGACTTTCATAACAAGATTTTATTTTCAATTTTAGACAATGTATTTCAAAATTAAATCACTAGTTTTCTATCACTTATTTCTAGTTTCCTGCATTGGTATTTCCCATTTGCACTTATTTCTTCATAGTATCCTCAATTAAGTAGAATATTTTTTGGCACCCCTCATTTAAGAAAAAGCCTCAAGGGCTTCCCTGGTGGCGCAGTGGTTAAGAATCCACCTGCCGATGCAGGGAACATGGGTTCGAGCCCTGGTCCGGGAAGATCCCACATGCCGTGGAGCAACTAAACCCGTGTGCCACAACTACTGAGCCTGCACTCTAGAGCCCATGAGCCACGACTACTGAAGCCCGCATGCCTAGAGCCCGTGCTCCGCAACAAGAGAAGTCACTGCAATGAGAAGCCCACACACCACAACGAAGGGTAGCCCCCACTCGCTGCAACTAGAGAAAGCCCGTGCATGGCAACAAAGACCCAATGCAGCCAAAAATAAAACAAATTTTTTTTAAAAAAGAAAAAGCCTCAAATTATGATAAATACTGACAGCCAAGAGGCAGAATTTAGTGCATGGGCACTGGAGCAAGACCTCTGTATGAATCCCAGCTCTGTCCCTTATTCACTGCATGTCCTTGAGTTGCTGAACTTTTTTATCTCAGTTTCCTCATTTGTGAAATGAAAATAATCATAACACCAACCTCATAGAGTTGTTAGGGGAAATTTAATTAATATACCATAAAATGCTTAAATAATGCCTGGTCTAATATATTAGTAAGAACACCATAAAGCTAGTTATCCAAGTCAATATTTAGTCCCATAAGTAACTTTCATAATATGTCCTTAAGTCAGTGACTAGTCAGTGGTACTCTTCAATACCTTATGCTCAAAAATGGAAGCCCAATAAGTCAGCTTAAAGATTAAATTACATTTAGGATGCTCTAGACCAGCATTGTCCAACAGAACTTTCTACAACAATGGAAATGTTTGTGTGTTATCCAATATGACAGTCAGTAGCCATGTGTAGCTAACCAAGCACTTAAAATGTGGCTAGTGTGACTGAGGAACTGATTTTTTTTACATTTAGATTTAAATAGCCACATGAGGCTAGTGGCTACCATATGAGACAGTAAGCCTTAGAAGATAAGCCAAAAAGTTCAAAATACATTTTAGAAAAAGTCTCTGTAATGGTCAAAATTAAGATGGTTTCTCATTACTCTTCATTTAATTGGAACATGTCAGAACTAAACATGCAAATTAATAGATTTTATCAATTATAAAAAAAGTTTGATAAATATGATAACAATGATGAACTATGGCATGATAATGAAAGTTATTTCTGCCACTGTATGGGACTGACTTAAAAGCATAAAACTATATTAATTGTAAGTATGATAAAAATGTAATATTAAATGTCAGCAACATCCTTAGCCTGAGGTCAGTTGCAAACCTGAATGCTACTGGTAGATACTCTAGAATCTACGAATTTAGACTATCATACTAGAGATTATCAAACTAAATGAATTAAGCCAGACAGAAAGGCAAATATCATTTGATATCAGTTATATGTAGAATCTAAAAAAATCACACAAAACGTATTTAACAAAACAGAAACAGACTCACAGACACAGAAAACAAACTTACGGTTACCTGAGGCGGGAAGGGGAGGTATAAATTAGGAACTTGGGATTAACAGATACACACTACCATATGTAAAACAGATAAACAACAAGGTCCTACTGTATAGCACAGGGAACTATATTCAATATCTTATAATAACCTATAATGGAAAAAAATCTGAAAAAGAATATACATATATATGTGTATGTATAACTGAATCACTTTGCCGTACACCAGAAACTAACAACACTGTAAATCAACAATACTTCAATAAAAAAAATTTTTTTTTTAATTTTTAAAAATAAGAATTTAGGGTGAAGGGGAAAAAGAAATCCTCTTCTACCCCATGTTCTTGAGCTGAGAGCAAAGGATACAAACATGTCCTTTTTTTTTTTTTTTTTTTTAAAGTCTTTTTCATTGAATTTGTTACAATACTGTTTCTGCTTTTTATGTTTTGGGTTTTTTGGCCCCGAGGCATGTGGGGTCCTAGCTCCCCAACCAGGAATGAACCCGAACCCCCTGCATTGGAAGGCGAAGTCTTAACCACTGGACCGCCAGGGGAGTCCCCAAACCTGTCCTCTTTTATTCTAAAAACAATGATCCCTTTTGCATTCTACTACAGGAAAATGCAAAAAAGGAAAAAATACGCCAGATGCTTTATGTAATCAATATATATTTTATCCCATGAATCCTAACAGGCCAGGGAGGTAAACATTAACATCCCTATTACAGCAAAATCAGGAAAACTGAAGTAACTTACCCATGATCATATGAATAATACGCGGCAGAGATCTGAACCTGTATCTACCCAATTCTAAGACTAAATACCAGAGCTGCCTTAACAACAGCAACTCTGCTACTAGAAACAAGACAGCAAGAAGCCTTAAAATAAATCTACCCTCCTCTGGTCATTCTAAATAGCAGGGTTATCAATATCAAATGGAGGGAAATGAGGAAACAGATGGACAGGAAATTCACTTGGGACACTAACACACAAGCTTCTCTGGTGCTAAAAATCCCTATGTGTTCCCCAACATATCCTAAACAAACAGACTGGATCAATAATAAAAGACATCTTTAAGGGAGAAGCGTAACAAAAAGGAAAAGATAAGTGTGAACAAAAAAGAAAGAAAAAGATAACAAAAGGAAGAGGTCTCAGGTAGAAGATCATAAACTACTTAAAGTAATACTGGTAACTCAGCGTCCTAGGCTGAATACACATGTGAACCATAAAATCAATCCTCATAAATGTTAGGCAATTCAGAAATGCAGAAAGGGCCCCATTTTAACAAGTCCAAAGAAATATCAAATTGTATTTTGCTTTAATCAAACCGAATTATAACAGTCTAATGCTACAATATGTGAAAGAAATATGTTATATACATACATATATGTGTTTACCTGTCTACATAAAGCAAATGTTCAAGGAAAGCTTTTGCTTTTTCGGTAAGCTTTTGCTATTACTGAGTCTATACCTGGAAATGCAGGTACACCTCAGGATTCAAATCCATCTTATATAAACTCAGTAACCAGATTCTGCTAAATTTTTAAGATTCTATTGTCTGACAGAAACTGTATCCATCATTATCTGAACCCTTCACTCCTGCTTTCCAAAACTCAGGAATTAAATAGATGTAGATGATCCAGTATTCACTATCCAGACTATTACTATCCAAACTCAGGATATGAATGCAGTAGATTCGGATTGCAAGGAATACTTGCAAATCTTATATAAATTTTTAATATAATTTCACATGATTTACAAAATTAGCATTTTTAGCAACATGCAAGTATCCTACTAAAATCACATAAACACTGGCTGCAAAACATCTGAGAAAACTTTTTTTTAAAATATTTTTATTTATTTGGCTGCGCTGGGTCTTAGTTGCAGCACACAGGATCTTTGTTGTGGCATGCATGTGGGATCTAGTTCCCTGACCAGGGATTGAACCTAGGCCCCCTGCATTGGGAGCGCAGAGTCTTAACCACTGGACCACCAGGGAAGTCCCAAGAAAACACTTTTTAATACCATATTTCTTAGTAGTTTGCTGGAACAAGTTATTAAGTTATTGCCCCTCAGTTCCAAACCCGCATCCCTTCTTCCCAATCTGCCTTAATGATACTGGAACTGGGACTCTGCAAACCACATTTCTGCTTTGCCAGCTGATTTCCTATAAGGCTCTGCCAAGAGGGAGCACTAAAGATGGACTGCAAGCCTGGAAAAGAAAAAAGATACTTGGGCCTTCCTGTCTATTCTTTGGGCTTCATAAGAGCATTACCCCAGCAAAGGTTTCTTCACCCCTGCAGCAGAAGGTCCCCCTCACAGTAGTAAGTGAATAAAGTTTGCAGTTTTTCTAACACTTATGGAACTAGCTTAAGCATACCCCACTCAAAGACCCCAGCACCAGCCAGCACCCCTCCCCAGAGTTCTGAGTTTCAAACCTATGGGATTTCTATTCTGAGCTCGACAAAAGCACTAGCATGTAGTACCTTCTCCTCGGAGATCTGAATTTTGTTTCCACAGGACCCTTCCTCTAAGTCTCTAGGTTTTCCCTTTGGTTCCCAAGCCCTTAGGGCTCACAGCTGCTTCTGGAAGTGTCTATCTCCATGATAACTTCAAGTTTTATTTTTATCCTTTCTGTTACCTAGTTAACAACTTTAAATCTAGTTAATGATTCTATTAAAGTCTCTGTTCAAATAACTGGTGTGGTTTCTGCCTCCTGAAAGAACCCTGACTGATAAAAGAAAACAGTCTCATTATACTGTAATAGTATATGATGTTATTATAATAACTTTTGTTAAAATGCAATTCTACCCATACTAGCAATTAAAGAAGAACAAAATGTTAATTAAGAGCAATTTGATTAAAATTAAGAGTATACTTAGCTATCACTACAAAATCTTTTGCAACCATTCTCTTAAAGAAAATTTGGGTGGGGGTGCCTTTTTCTAACACACATAGCATCTACTGGAATAAAATTACATGATAAGACGACATTACCAAGGGCTATCTCTGTCTTCCCAAATTTTCTACAATAATTGATTTAAGATTACTTTTTTTTTTTAAGATTACTTTTTAATCATAAAAATACAGTAAGTAAATTTTTAAAAATAATTTTAACATGTTCAGATTAAACAAGGATCCAATATCATCTATAGAAAACAATATTTAACTTGTTTACCCTAAATATTTAAAGGGCAGAGGAAGAGATTTAATTCATTTACTAAGTACCCTCTCCTACCCAACAAATTTTTTAAATGTCACATACTTTCATTCCACGCCCTATCTTCACTTCACATAAGTCATCCACTCCCACTCCCACCTATGTTTACAACCCCCCACCTGCCTACCCATCTTCTCATTCCTAGCCACAGGGTGCAGTTCTTCTCCACCAACTCAAATGCTTTCCTATCTTGAGGCTAGCCACTTTCTAGATATATAGGTAGTACATGCAGATATATACAAGATATAAAGGTAGTATATACAAAGAGAGTTATGGCAAACAAGCAATGTTTGTCAGTGGATTTGAGATTTCCTGGGCTTCCCTGGTGGTGCAGTGGTTAAGAAACCGCCTGCCAATGCATGAGACACGGGTTCGAGCCCTCATCCGGGAAGATCCCACATACCACGGAGCAACTAAGCCTGTGTGCCACAACTACTGAGCCTGCGTTCTAGAGCCTGTGAGCCACAGCTACTGAGCCTACATGCCACAACTACTGAAGCCCATGAGCCTAGAGCCCATGCTCTGCAACGAGAAGCCAACGCAATGAGAAGCCTGTGCATCACAACAAAGAGCAGCCCCAGCTTGCAGCAACCAGAGAAAGCCCGCACGCAGCAACGAAGACCCAATGCAGCCAAAAATGAATGAATTAATTAATTAATTTAAAAATTAAAAAAAAAAAGATTTCCTGCTCTACTTCTATTTGGATAGTGTAGTTGGGAGGCCGTTTCTGGCTTGGGGAAGACTCTATGGGAAAGTAGACTAAAATTTATTGTGGTTTTAAGTAATCCAGTTTCTCTTCCCATTACCAAAAAAGAGTCATTCTTTTCTTTTCCTTATATCAAACCAAAGCTAGCTTTCAGTTAGAAAAATCAATGACAAACAATGGTCTTCTACCCATACATCTGAGAATGCAAATTCTCTGCTTCACAGAGGGACCATATAGAATATTACAAAAAAATGAAAGATTAGAACATAAGGATACTAAATATCTCAACTCAAATGCCATAGAGTTTCTCAGTTTATTAACTAAATGCTAAACTTATAGGTACATCCACAAAAATTTGATTCTAGGATATTATACGCTAGAATTATAACAGTGAGCAAGTTATAAAATAATTCATGGTATCTCTTTCATCATCTCTTCCAATTATATAATTCTATCAAGCAAAAAATGTTAGGCATATATTATTCCTAACCCAATGTCATATACAATCTTCACCTAAACATAACTATTCAAATAAAGGGATTTAAAATCCCAGTAAATGACTTTAATATATGACTGTTTTGGCATAACCCACAAATAAAATATCTTTAAGGAACTCTATGATCAGTGGAAGATCAAAGTCTGCAAAAATATCCTGATATGGTCATATTTAAAGTTTTAAATATTCAAAAAAAGGGGAAAATGATTCCTCCCATCGTATTAAACAAAAGGACTCTTAAGTGAAATTAGTTCTACAGCAGGTTTGGGGATTAAAGAAAAGAAGTCTTTTTTTTTTTTTTTAAGTTCTTTTCCAAACTATACAGGTGTCCCTTGTTGGGAGGTAGGGGTGGGGGCACATGGACTCCAACAAGGTAGAAAAGTAATCACTCCACCTACTTCCATTATAAGCTGGAAGATGCATTCTCAGGAAAAGAAATGCCATAAGGGCATGGAGTAAAGCTCTCCTACTGAGGAAAAGGAGAGTCAGCCTTAGTCTCATAAAAATTCAAGTATATAAAAACTAAAAAGGCAACTTTATTTTTCTTTGGTGGCATTCTGAACCACCAGAATTTCTTTCATGCCTAAGGATTCCTTGACTTCACATTCATGGCTCTAATAATTTTGTATCCCTCCTCTCTCTCTTTCCTGCCCTCCAAAGCTGGTCAATTCCACCTCTCTTCATCACTTACTCTGTTCCAGCCACACTGACCTCCATCATTGTTCCTCCAACCTAACGAGGCAAGTCTCCTGCCCCAGCAGCTCCTGGATTCCCTCTGCCCAGAACGCTCATCTTCTACCTACCCAACATATGGTTCATTCCATCACTCTTTCAGGTCTTCATTCAAATGTCACCTTTTCAGTAAAGCTTTCCCTGGCTACCCTATCTAAAATAACCCTATCTATATTTCCTATTCCCCTTCTCTATTTTATTCTTCATCTTAGCTCTTATCACTGTCGCTATCTAACATATACTTCTTACTTTTTTTTATTAATTACCCTGTCACCAAAATGTAAGCCCAATAATTACAGGATTTTTATCTGTTATGTTCACTACTGTAGCCCCAGCATTTAGAATAGCTCCTGACAACATATTAGGTGCTCAATATGCTGAATAAATAAATGATACAGCTAGCTACAACACCACATGTAACTGGTAGGTGCTGCCATCAGCAATTCATATTCTAGCCTGAAAGATCCCAATTAACAGATTAGATTTAGGTTATTTTTTCAAACTGTGCGCTGGGAACTAGAGTAATCCCTCAGGGGCAACTGCAGGGGTAGAACACGGAAGCCCAAGCAAGCAGAAAAGCCCAGCATTTATCTGCTTTATTCACAGGTTTTCACTTAAGATTTAATTTATAGAAAGGATTTAGCAACTTCGAAAAAATCTAAAACCACTGGGTTGAATACAACTTAGTTCCTACATTTTTACATTTTACTTACTTACTGTAAATGAGGATAATCTAGGTATCATATTTATATCGTCCTTTAAAAAGAGATTTAAATTACCATCTAGTCTTATTTAATAATCTGCTACAAAGGCAATAAAAATTTACTATGTGTTTTCTAATTAAAACAAGTAGAAACAAGATTAGTTTCTTTTTAAAAAAGGAATAACAAAGAGTAAAATTGTTATTTCATGTACTAAGTGGAGATTAAGACCCAAATCCCACTACCACAAATATCTCTGTAAGCAAAAATATGTCCCAATCTCACAAAATAGCACTATTTACCAAAACAGACTACAATATTTTATTCTGAACCTTACAGTAAAACTGATTCTAATATGACTTGACCAGCATAACTTTTAAAATGTTACATGTTCTAATAAAAAGAAGAGCACTAACCTTAATGAAGTTACAGATGGACAAGCCTGTCCATACAAACCCATCTGGCCACAAAGAGAATCTGAAAAGTAAAGCAGACTTAGTTATCAGATGCTCCAAAATAAACTATAAATCACACTACCATTGTAAAACAGAAATAGAACGCTAAAAGATTCACCATTACTTGAACACATACCCACAAAATATAAAAATGCTGTTGAGCAATAAGACAGATTACACTGATGAAGACTGACATACGAGGAAGCACAAGAAAAACAGGCACACTGTAACTGTAACATCCAAAAAAGCTAAAAACTCATAAAATTTAACAAATTGTTATGCTTAGTTACAGATAGAGAGTGTCCAAACTGTTTAGTAGAATCCTAAGGATTCCAGAGAGGTGCCTAAAGGCTACCAAAGAGCTGAGCATGCAGGTTCCCATCCCCACATAATTGTCTCCCACCCCATCTACCCTCCAATCAAAGCAGTGCTATCTTTGTTGGTTTTGCATAATGGACTTCACTAAAACTTCATTTGAAGAACAGTTCCACTGCTTAAAAAAAAAAAAAAAAAGTTAAGAATAGCATTGAACAGAAGGAGCTTTGTTCAAATTCTAGCTGTGACACTAAGAGACCTTGAAGAATTTATATAACCTCAGTGAAACTCCATTTCTTCATCTGTAACTTGGGGATAATACCACTCGTAACTTTATTCATCAGGGATAAACTGCAGGTTTGTTATTAGAATTAAACAAATCACTAAACAAATGTGAAACTGTGTATTAGCACTACTACCTGGCACAAGGATGATCCACAAGTGTCTACAGGTAACATGAATGAGAGAAGCTAGAATGGGTATAAGTATGCGTACACAGCACAAATGGAGATTGTGTGCCTGCAACTAAAGAAAACAGGTTCACTCTGAAAAGATCAGCTGCTATTCCCAGTTCTAGCCAATTGTTGTTAAGCAGGATTGAAAGCCCAATACTGTTAAGAACTTCTAATATTTCAAGAGAAGCAAGATACCCAAAATTTTATCTGAAATCTCCTGATTTTCATTTTCCAAATACTATGTGGGCCAAACAAACCACTGGATGTTGTCCCAAGTTTATAACTTTTAACTTAGCGGCTGACTGAATTCCCTGCATCTTACTGTCCGTTGCATGCACTGAAGAGAGATGGACACTTCTACATCTGCTAGAACAACAGAATAGATAGCTTGATCAACATGCCCACTGGAAATAACAAACACTGGATAAATTTTTTTAATCTTTACATATTAATCAATAACCTGAAAGAAAATAAAGTATGATCGAGGCTAAAAACTAAGTGAGGGCTTCCCTGGTGGCTCAGTGGTTGAGAGTCTGCCTGCTAATGCAGGGGACACGGGTTCGAGCCCTGGTCTAGGAGGATCCCACATGCTGCGGAGCACCTAGGCCCGTGAGCCACAACTACTGAGCCTGCGCGTCTGGAGCCTGTGCTCCGCAACAAGAGAGGCCACGATAGTGAGAGGCCCGCGCACCGCAATGAAGAGTGGCCCCCGCTTGCCGCAACTAGAGGAAGCCCTCGCACAGAAACGAAGACCCAACACAGCCAAAATAAATAAATAAATAAATAAATAATAATTAAAGGTGCTAATAATTTTTTTTAAAAAAAGAAAAAACTAAATGAAAGAGGGAAACTAGAGACGTATGCAGAGTACTGAAACCAGCTTTCATTCACCTTCAGGGCATTTTGCCAAACCCTATGAATTTCAGCTTGCAATTCCAAGGTCTATTAGGGCTCAAGGTACAAGAGGCAAAGTCCAGGTGTTACCTAAGAGAACTGCAAGGAAAACTTAACCTTGGCGCTGAGTGCTGGTAAGGGACTGGGGGGCTATGAGAACAGTTCAACAGTATCTCCTCAGACACTCACAACCAGAAGCTGACCCTCACCTAGATTATGGTTTAAAAAGCTTTATACCTAGAATTTTGTTTAGGGTAGTCCTAGAATGGTAATGTCTCCCACCCAACCCTGACAGAAGGAAATGCAAATCCTCTCTGGGGAATCTGCCTTTGATCTAGGCCTGGAAGAATTCTCAAGGATAAGGTCCCAAAATAAATAAATTTACAATCAAAAATCACAAAACCAGAAGGAAACAAGCCATTCAGAGTAAGATACAGCTAAAACATCAGCTGGCAGACTCAAAACCTCAAAGACCTCAGATACAGGAATTACTAGACACTTTTCTCTACTGTTTTTTACTTTATGGGTGACCTACCTACTCTTGTATTTCAAACGCCTATAATGCAGATGAATCTCAAATCTACATCTCTATCAGGGATCAACCTCCTGATCTCCCAACATAAATATCTAACATTCCCTCCCGGAAATCCCGAATTTACTATGTCTAAAACTGAATTCATTATCTTTCTTTAATGTATTTCCTATCTTGATAAAATGGCACAGTCCTTTATCTAAGAATGGCTTTCTTTTCCTTTGTTAGAGCAGAACACTTCTTTTCAATTCTTGATTTCTATGAGGAATGACTTCTCTAAACACCCCTGGGCTCCCAGCCCACTCCTCACCAAGTGCATAGAGCTAACTCCAGGACTCTACATCCAGGATTCTACAAGGTAGTTACCTGGGTATGACTGCTCTGTTGACTCTAACAACCTAGACATCAGGTAAGCTGTCCAAATTGGGTGGGCAGGGACAAGAGAATGTGGAGAGTCAGCCAGCCCATTTGTCTCTTAAACCTAAATCATATTCTACAACATTCTACAATACCAGCTTTATCAAAAACAAAGGTAAATTCTTACAAAAGATACCACAGTACCCAGCAATTCTACTCTTAGGGGTACGTGTGTGTGTGTATTTTTATGTATAAAAAATTTACATATATGTATATATACATATATACATACATATATATAAATCCTCTTGGGAATACATATATATATATATATATATATATATATATATATATATATATATATATACACACACACACACATATATGTATCCCCAAGAGAACTTAAAACATATGTTCACACAAAAACTTGCATACAGCTTCCTTTTCCGGTAAGCAGCCTGAGGTGACCTCTAAAAATGGTTCGCTATTCACTTGACCCAGAAAACCCCACAAAATCATGCAAGTCAAGAGGTTCAAATCTTCGTGTTCACTTTAAGAACACTCGTGAAACTGCCCAGGCCATTAAGGGTATGCATATCCGAAAAGCCACCAAGTATCTGAAAGATGTCACTTTAAAGAAGCAATGTGTCGCATTCCATCATTACAATGGTGGAGTTGGTAGGTGTGCCCAGGCCAAACAGTGGGGCTGGACGCAGGGTTGGCGGCCCAAAAAGAGTGCTGAATTTTTACTGTACATGCTCAAAAATGCAGAGAGTAATGCTGAACTTAAGGGCTTAGATGCAGATTCTCTGGTCACTGAGCACATACAGGTGAACAAACCCCCAAGATGCGGCACAGAACTTACAGAGCTCATGGTCAGATCAACCCATACATGAGCTCTCCCTGCCACATTGAGACGGTCCTTACTGAATAAGAACAGATTGTTCCTAAACCAGAAGAGGAGGTTGCCCCGAAGAAAAAGATATCCCAGAAGAAACAAAAACTTACGGCCTGGGAATAAATGCCACAAAAAATAAATGCAAATAAAAGTTTAAAAAAAAAAAAAAAAAAAAAGCAAAAAACTTGCATACAAATGTTCATAGCAGTATTATTTATAAAGCTAAAAGTGGATATAAACCAAATGTCCATCAACTGATGAACAGATAAACAAAATGTGACATATCTGTACAATAACCATATAATATATAATGGAATATTATTCGGCCATAAAAAAGGAATGACGTACTGTTACATGCCACAACATGAATGAACCTTGAGAGCCTTATGCTTAGTGAAAGAAGTCAGACACAAAAGACCACATATTGTATGACTCCATTTATACAAAATGTTCAGAATGGGGCAAATCCTAGAGATGGAAGGCAGATAGTAGTTGCCAGGAGATAGGGGGATGGGAGGAGGAATGGGGGTAGGGAATGACTGCTAACAGGTTTCTTTTGGGATTGATGAAAATGTTCTGGAATTAGATAGTGGTGATAGTTGCACGATCTTGTGAATAAAAACCTTTTGTATAAAACCACCAAATTTTACACTTTAAAATGATGAAGTTTTACTACCAACTCCAGCTCCTAGATATCTTTCTAATCTACTGTGGCCTCAATGCCTTAGTTTCAGTTTTCTCCACTTTTAATTTAGATTACTGCACCTAAGTGGTGTCTTGAACACCAGTCTGGTTAACTGTAAGAACAAATATACCAATCATCTTCTCCCTACCCAGGCAGATGTGCAGCAACATGGAACTCTCACAAAAGAAGGCTACGACGATCCACAGTGAAATCAGGAAAATCTCAAAGTGTCCTCCAAATCACAAACTCACATTTCTGAAGCCAACTATGTTGAACAATTATATTAACTTGTTCAATTACATCCAAAATTTATACAGTTTAAGTTGGTGCCAACGTAGCATTTTCTGCAAATCCTTTGAAAATCAACATACAAGAAACTTTGCGTAGCATGACACCACCAGAGGACGGGGAGTAAAAACCAGTCACTCACTGATGGGTATGCTCCAAGAGAAACTACTGCATTACATCCCATCATCAACAGAAAGAATATGGAATTCCTTTTAATATAAGCAGTCTTCAAGTGTACATTAAAATGAGTTACAAACTATTCACATTTAGGAAGCAGATGTTTAACAAACTAACAGGTGTATAACAATACATTATCTGGGAACAGGAGGTGAAATGGGACTAAGTATTTTGAAAAAGCTCCCACGTAATTCTTATGAGCCCTTCTCTCCTCTCTCCCACCACACAGAGATATAATGCTTTATAGTTTACAAAGAACTTGCAACATTCATGACCTTGCGTCAAGAACCCAATTGAGAATGCCAATTGTGACCTTAGGAATATTGTTAAAAGGAAAAATCCATGCCTCAGTTACTGTGACAGTAGCTTGAATGAAAGCAACACCATATCAGATAAAAGTAAGAAGTAAAAGTTTGTTGAAAATGAATACTATAAGCACTAGAGGTCAAGAGATTATTCCTTCTTTTTCTAACTTTGGAATTCAGCTCTTTCAAAAGACCTGAAAGTAAAAAATTCACTAGCATCCATGAAGGAACAACACCTCTGAATCAGGTTCCTTGACTGAACACTGTGAATTGTTATACCATTAGTCACAGGTAATCATTAAAGCAGTCATGGAAATAACCTGTGTCTTAATCAGCCTAAACAGGAAAAATCTGTCAGAGGAAGGCGTAAAGGGAAAAGAATCCTGCTGAGTGAGTAGCAATCAAGGTGTCCACTGCAGCTTCACTAGTTAAACCTGAAGGCAGTGATGCAGCTATAGCTATAAAGTGAGAACTCAGAGTCACATGCTCTCAGAAAGCAAAAAATCATGTGAGAGTGATCAATTCACCATGGTAATGTTAGAGGGAGAAGAGAGGCCAAAACTTAAATTTGGAGAACTCTAACAGATTTGGAGAAGACGAACCAGTTTAAAAAAAAAAAAAAACTTGAGAAAACTGTACTGGAGGTTGCAGCAAGTGATGTAACGGATAGAAAGGCAATAGTGCTACACACAGATTAAGATAGACATAAACTGAAAAGACAATACTGGCTTTTAATAGAAGATCATTATTACTATAGAGGGTGGATCTTGTGGACTAGTGAAAGCAAAAATTAGACTGCAAGGGTGTTAAGAATAAGGAGAGTGAAGTAAACGTTTAGCTACAAACTACATAAAATGAAAATAAACAGAAAGCGCAAAAAGGTCAAACAGCAGAGAGGAACAGATTAAGAAATCAGGAAAGGTGAAGAATATGTTAGAAAGCTCATCACAGTATATCCCCATTACCCTGTTTTATTCTTCATAACTCGTCATCATCTGATATGATTTGATATGACTTTTGTTTAACTGTCTCTCTCCCACTAGAATGCAGATTAAAGTTTCTGTTTCATTCTCTGTTATATCCCCAAATCCTGGTATATAGTCTGCAGTCATATTTGTTCAATGAATGAATAAACCAGGTTCCTCAAGAGTTGGAAAAAGAGAATAAACATAAAATAAGAACAACTAAGATCTAACTGAAAACTCACCAGATTGTTTTTAATGTAGTGTTTGTATCCATTACTTCTCTCTGCCTCCAAGCAAGTAATTTCAGACAAATTCACAGTTAGAAAAGCAAGTTAGGTATCCAGAATATATAAAGGACCCTTACAACTCAATAATAAAAAGACAACCCAACTTAAAAATAGGCAAAGATTTGGAGATACAACACAGAGGAAGAGCATTTGACTGCAAAAAAAAAAAAAAAAAAAAGGGGGCAGAGATTTGAATACACATTTCTACAAAGAAGATATTAAAATGTCCAATAAGATATGAAAAGATGTTCAACATCATTAGCTATCAGGGAAATGCAAATCGAAATCACGAGATACCACTTCACACCAGCTAGGATGGCTATAATCAAAAAGACAGATAATAACAAAGGTTGCAAAGATGTGAAGAAATTGAAGCTCTCATACACTGATAGTGAAAAATGTAAAACAGTGCAGCCACTTTGGAAAACAGTTTGGCAGTTTGTCAAGAAGTTAAACATAGAGTAATCATATGACACAGCCATTCCACACCCAGGGAATATACCCAAGAAACGAAAACATACCTCCACAGAAAAATCTGTACACGAATGTTCACAGCAGCATTAAATCATAATAGCAAAATAGTGGAAACAATCCAAATGCCCAGTAAATGACGAATGGATAAATAAGATGTTATAACCATACAGCAGAATATTATTTGGCAATAAAAAGGAATGGTACATACTACAACATATATGACCCTTGAAAACATGCTAAGTGAAAGAAGCCAGTAACAAAACTACACATTACATGATTCCATTTATATCAAATGTCCAAAACAAATTTATATTAATAGTTAGACTATGGATTAGTAGTTAGATTAGTAGTTTCATAGGGCTGGAGAGGCAGGTAAAGTGGACTGACTGCTAATGAGTGTGGGGTTTCTTTTAGAGGGAGAGGAAAACATTCTATAATTAGGCTGCAGCAATGATTACACAACCCTATGAATATGTTAAAAAAAAAAAAAAATTGGGGTTTCCCTGCTGGCACAGTGGTTAAGAATCCGCCTGCCAATGCAGGGGACACGGGTTCGAGCCCTGGTCCAGGAATATTCCACATGCCGCGGAGCAGCTGGGCCCGTGCACCACAACTACTGAGCCTGTGCTCTAGAGCCCGTGCTCTGCAACAAGAGAAGCCACCACAATGAGAAGCCTGTGCACTGCAACGAAGAGTAGCCCCTGCGCTCAGCAACAAAGACCCAACGCAGCCAAAACTAAATAAAAATAAAATAAATTTATAAAAAAAAAAACACTGAATTTTACACTTTTAACAGGTGAATTATATGGTATGTGAATTTTATCTCAATAAAGCTGGAGGGGTTCCTTTGGTTTTTTTAAAAGAGCAAGTTTAAGAACCATCACACACAAAATGTTCTCTTGTTCTGTAAGCTGCTGCTTCACTAGTGCCATAGGAGCCCCCCCCCAACCCCACAAAATGGAAAAGGGGAGAGTAAAAGTAATGACTTCACCAGAAAGCAACTCTACTATAGCAATTATTTTCAAATCTATAACCCCTTGAACCATTAGTGGTTCAAGAAAGTTTGTTTTCTGGTAGGCTCCACCATTTCCAAACCATACTGTTTATTAATTAAACATGTTTAATGAAGATACACTTACGTATACACCTCTATATACCCTGAAAAAATTCTATAGGAAACCACTCTAACACTATCTATAAATCAACTACTTAGGTTATACCCCTCTCCTCCTAAAAACAACACTAGGGCCAGGTGTTGTTATTCTGATAACAGAAGATGAAAAAAAGCATGCCAACCAACAATCAGCTTCAGCTTTGTAAGACTGTTCCTGTAGGAGTAGGAAGTGTAAGGCTGAACTGTCTCTTTACCCTCCATAGTTTAGGATTGCTGTCAATAAAACAGGTGGTAAATGTGGGTGAGGGGAGCTTCTTGGCCAAACATCACAGAGCTGTAACTTCTTCCAAACCCCAAACCTTACTTCCTGAAATTTATGTAAGCAGATCACAGGCCACCCTCTTCAAACCAAATCATAACCCAAGCAAATAACACAGGATTCTATTTCTGGGTCTGTCATTAACTCACTGGATAATCCTGAAACTTCAGTCTCTCTACTTTGCTCAATAACTTAACCACAATTTCCAGTCTCAAAATCAAATCATGTGGTCTAATAAAGAACATTTCCCCAACTTGTAGATGTACTTTTATGGAAAATCTAACAAAGGTGTATGAAGTTAAATCACATTATATGTTTAAATCATCTTTAATGAATATACATGAAGTATGAAAAATTCAAAAGACTGTTTACTCCAAAAATGTTGAACTCTTCCATTTTAAACTTTTAAAGGTATTCACTAAACAGAGAAAGAAAAAGTTTCCAGAGGGCTGAAGGGTTTTGAGGCTTTAAATTTAAGCTCAGTTATATTTAGAAAACCAAGATGCCACCTCTCTGGATCCCGTATCTTTATCTTGGGCATTTGATTCATGTGCTTTGCCTGGTATAATTCAAAGCAAGAGATCCTACCATATCCCTGAAATGTAAATTGAACATATCAGGGATTCCCCTGGTAGCGCAGTGGTTAAGAATCCACCTGCCAATGCAGGTAACACGGGTTCGATCCCTGGTCTGGGAAGATCCCACATGCCGCGGAGCAACTAAGCCCATGCACCACAACTACTGAGTCTGCGCTCTAGAGCCTGCGAGCCACAACTACTGAAGGCTGAGCGCCTAGAGCCGTGCTCTGCAACGAAAGAAGCCACCAAGAGGAGAAGCCTGCGCACCACAATGAAGAGTAGCCCCCGCTCACCGCAACTAGAGAAAGCCCGCACACAGCAAAGCAGAACTAACGCAGCCAAAAATAAATTAATTTAAAAAATAATAAAGTAAATTGAACATATCAGAACATATTGGTTGTCAGAGGAATGAGATGCTATACACCTGAAAAGATGGGCAGCTATAGTCTCCACTGCTAGAGCTGTTTAACAAAATAAGAATTACCTGCCTGGTCCTCAAAGCAAGTCTACAAACCATGGCCAACTTTATAAGAATCATTTCTATCCAATTCTTGGAAATCCTGATTCAAGAGTCTAGAGCGAAACCTAGGAAATCTATTAATTACAAGTATCAGGTGATTCTGATACACAGCTTAATTCAGGAACTATTGGTTTAGGACAAGGATAGCAGAAAGGTTTCAAATCATTTGCCAATTATACTGCCTGAAGTGCTACACTGCGAAGGTCATGTCTAAAAACAAGAAATTAGTAGTTTGCCATGGACATGGTGATGGGGAAGTGGCAACATCCAAACCATGTATCTGCCGTTATGTGATTCAGACCATTGAATGGGCTTTTTTCTTTTTTTAAGGAGGCTTTTGGGGTAAAAGAAGAGACCCAGAACTGGATTATTTACTTTTATTTTATTTTATTAATTTTTAATTATTGGCTGCGTTGGGCCTTCGTTGCTGCGTGTGGGCTTTCTCTGGTTGCGGTGAGCAGGAGCTACTCTTCCTTGTGGCGCACAGGCTTCTCATTGCGGTGGCTTCTACTGTTGTGGAGCATGGGCTCTAGGCACGCGGGCTTCAGTAGCTGTGGCTCGCGGGCTTCAGTAGTTGTGGCTCGCGGGCTCTAGAGCGCAGGCTCAGTAGTTGTGGCGCACGGGCTTAGTTGCTCCGCGGCATGTGGGATCTTCCCGGACCAGGACTCGAACCCGTGTCCCCTGCGTTGGCAGGCAGATTCTTAACCACTGCGTCACCAGGGAAGCCCCTGGATTATTTACTTCTAACTGGCAGGAGCTCTGTCTCTGGAAAGGTAGTAGGCAGGAAGAACAGGCCCAGTGGCATATGTGCCAGGACTCTCCAAAAGTTAATTATTAAGCTTTCCAGTATTATACAGAAAAAGACGACAAGGTTTTTGCTCTCAAAATGTCTATAATCTTGTTTGAGAAATGAAAATTCTACATGACAATATAAATTTGGTCTAAAAAAAGAAAAAAAGGATATTTGTGCCTTGAGAAGTTCCATGTTAGGTAAAGGGGGGAATTAGTGGAGCATTGAGTGCCAGGCCCAAAACAGTATAGTTTGGATTAATTCAAAAGGCAATCAACTGTGGGTTCCTGATCAGGACATGCCTGAAGTAATGTACTAAGAAGATACCACTAGCAGCATTTTCCAGGAAAATATATGGGAGGATATATAATCAAGGCATGACCCATCCGAAGGCAAATAATCTCTTTCGTATTGTTTCTGTATTTACCTGCCTCTGCCACTGGATTGCAGGCCTCCTAGTAGGCCAGGCACATGTCAAATTAATCTTTCTACCTCCCATAACGCCTAGCACATGTTTTGTACATAACAGTCCAAAATGTTTGCTGAATTGCTGTAAATGAAGGAAAACTCTTAGAGCTATTTCAAAAGGAACAGTAACAGAACTTGGTATAGAGACACGAAAGGTCAAAGAAGTGGACACAATGAAATTATGCCAAAAAGTAAGGGGGGAACTGTGTTAGGCTAAACGAGACAACAAACATAACAACTAGATGTAATGTGTAGACCTTGTCTGAAACCTGATTCAATTAAAAACCGACTGTAAAAAGACACAAACAGTCAAGGACATTTTTATTATGAACTGGATATTGTGATAACACTAGTAGGAAATATTGTTAATTTCGTTAGCTACAATATGGCATATGGTTATGTAAGAAATGTCTATATTTTTTAGAGATGTTTGTAGGAGTGAAAAGACAATGCCTATGATTTTCTTTAAAATACTTAAGCAAAAGATAGTTGAGGCATATAGAGCAAACAGCTTAATAATTATTAAATCTGTAATGGGTACAGAGGGATTCATTATATTTTATCTAGTTTTGAGTGTACTCAGCAGTGGTGGACTTTCATGTTACTCCAGCATTGTCCAATTAATTCTTTTCTTTCTCAGATTTCAGGAAACTTAAGAATCACTAGTACTTCTGAGAAAACAACCTAGACTCAATCAAAAAAAATGGGCATTCATGTGTTAGCTCTACTAATAGGAAATCAGAGAATCTACTCAAAGAACTTCTTGTAAATTAATATGAGAACTGAATATGAGCCAAGACAGTGACTCAGCTGCTAAAAAGAAAATACAGTCTTAGGGTTCATTAGAAGAATAGTATCCAGATCAACGAGGGTAGTGGTCCCATTCACTCTTCACTGGTTAGCTCACAACTGGAGTACTGTGTTCTGTTTTGAGTACCACGTTTTAAGAACACTTATGAGCTAGAATACTTGCAGGGAGGGAAATCAGCCTAGTGAAGAGTTTAGAAGCCAAATGTCAAGTGTAGAATGAAGAAAATGGGTGTGTTTAGCTTGAAGAAAACACTTTCCAGCATTCCCTGTCACCTCTACCATAGAGACCCAGTGTAATATTTTCCAGAGCTGTTAACAGGCATTCCATAATCAAGTAAGTTTGAGTCAAGTATTTTTTTTCTCTCTAAGGGACTTACAAAGTGTTCAATATCCTAAAGCGCTTTATGACTCTTCAAGAAGTTGTTCAGTATTTCCCAAATGTAACCATTCATTCATTCAACAAATATTTACTGAGCACCTATTATTTGCGAACACTCCTCCAGGCGCTGAGAATAAACAATGAACATTTTCAATATCCTTGAGGATAGTCTGTCAAACAGCCAGGCTGGGCCTCTTGCTACTCCTCTAACTTGCACTGTTCTTCCTCATCTCTAGGTTTTTGATTATGCAGTCAGCCTAGACTACCCCATCACTAATCTTAATTCAAACATCATTGTTTCCAAGAAGTTTCCTGATCATCATAAGCAAAACCACTCTTTTCAACAAACCCATGACTTTCTCTGTATCAGTTCTCTGAGAAGAGACTATGCCTCTTAATTACCTTAGAATCTCTCACAATGCCCAGGACCATGTCTTGCATACGTAGGTGCTGACGAAATATTTGCTGAATGAACAATCACGTTCATATATTTAGAGAGTTATCTTGTCAAAGAAGGCAAACTAGGTCTCTAATGTTCTGCAGAGAAGGACTAGGAAAAAGAGATGAAGTTACAAGCAAATTTTGCCCCAATTAGAGCTAACAACAAACAGGCTACCTTACAGCTATCGGTGACTACAGGTGTTCTAAGAGTAGCCGAATGACTCTTTATCAAGTGTTTTAGTGGGATATCTCGCTGGTCTGAATAAAAGATTAACTCTTAAGATGTTAGGAACTACTATGTATCTATGTATTACATATATAGACATACATACATATATATACTAGACAAAAGGTAAATTTTGATACAATGTATCAATATTAATATTCTTAAAGTTAAGCTCAAATATGAAATATCCTTCCATTTACTAGTACAGTTGATCCTGGAACAACATGGGGGTTAACCTGAGTATAACTTACAGTTGCCCCTCCATATCTGCAGTTCCTCCGCATCGGCAGATGCAAACCATGGACCATGTAGTACTGTCATAGTCACAATAGAAAAGCATCCTCCTACAAGCGGTCCTGTGCAGTTCAAACCCTTGTTGTTCAAGGATCAACAGTAAAGAGAATAAAAGACAAAAAAAGACACTGTCTCCATCCTAGAAGAATCAACACAGGTTTCTTAATTATGCTCCCAAAGCAAATCGGATATAAATATAAACGCCTGGGTCATCTACCTCAGTAAGCAACGCTCCTTAGATAAGGCAATTCTCTAGATCCATGATTTTCAATATTTTGCAGTCAGAAAAATAATTATGAAACCATCAGCTCCTCTTAAAGCCATCTAACCACACCACCAAAAGCATTAAAGTCTTCAAACAAGCTAGTCATGCTGCTTTTTAGTTAAAAACTAGAAAAACAGAAAAAATGGATATCTCCATATGCCTAGGATCTCTCTTCTGATGTCTCTCCCAAACCAAAAGCTGTAGTCTTTGATGGCAGGGACCCTATCAGTTACTTGTGTCCCCAGCATTTAGTACAGTTCCCAGGACGTAACACATGGTGAATAAACGAGCAAATGAATGAGAGAAACTGAGTCCAATATCCCTGGATGAAAACAAGTACCTTAAAGAATCACTGACAATTTGGTTTTTCTTATTAGAAATCTGCAAAGGAAATGAAAGCAGATGAGTAGATTCTTAAATCCAGTTTTCACTATAAGTCAGAGTGCTATTTTTAGGTCATTTACTGATAAGTAATTACTATATGTAAACCTAAGTTCTTGGTTGCTTCTGGGGGACTAAAATTAATTTATTGACCAGCAGAGCTAAATGACCAATTTCTAATGCAAAGAAAAACCCAGAACACTTAATACACCCACAACTTGACCTATAAGATTATAATCAAATAATTTATCAAACTGATTTATTAACATAACTGCCTAAAAAGCAAAATACTTTGAAAGCACCAGTGTTTAAACTACTCTTCAAAAGTGCTACGATTCATATTTTTCCAAATTCTCATTTGAACCATAAAAATCATACATGTTTATTTTTTAAAGACTAGAAAACAGAAGACTATAAAAATGTTATATGCTCACTGTAGAGAACTTATAGAAAATATAAACAGGTTCAAAGGAGAAAATAAAGACTACCCAACGTGATGCTTTCTTTCCCAGTCTTTTTTTCTGTGGAGTTATAAGTTCTTTATATACTGTCACTCTTCCTGCCCACCGGCAAAAAACAATACGTTCGCACTATGGTAGAAACCCAAGCACCCTCAATCTCTAAATGTTCCAGGTACAATTCCTCATTCTCTAAATTTTTATAAATGTACACTTTCATAATAATAAGACCAAATCTGCTATTTAGTAATCCTTAGAAGTTTCCCTTCTGATTCCATCTCCTCCTTACTTCCAGAATTCACAAAGACAGAGAATGCAAGTTCAAGTAAAAATGCATCCAACTACTGGAAATGGACCCAAATTTAACAAAGGAAGAAGCTGCTCTCAACAGTTTTATGTACCCTAGTCTGACATTATCACAAGACAAGTTCTGCTCCAAGGAGCCCAGGTCCTTTGGGGTTCTTAAACTTTAATTTCTACCTCAGAAATCCAAGTGTGTGCTTCATAAAAACCTTGTCAGCTGGGCTTCCCTGGGGGCACAGTGGTTAAGAATCCGCCTGCCAATACAGGAGACACGGGTTTGAGCCCTGGTCCGGGAAGATCCCACATGCCACAGAGCAACTAAGCCTGTGCGCCACAACTATGGAGCCTGCGCTCTAGAGCCCATGAGCCACAACTACTGAGCCCGCGTGCCACAACTACTGAAGCCCGTGTACCTAGAGCCTGTGCTCCACAACAAGAGAAGCCACCACAGTGAGAAGCCCGCGCACAAGGAAGAGCAGCCCCTGCTCGCCACAACTAGAGAAAGCCCACGTGCAGCAACGCAGACCCAACGCAGCAATCAATCAATCAATCAATAAGAACGCAATGTAAGTTTTTTAAAAAAAACCTTGTCAGCTTTCTACTAAAGAGTACAAGACTAGAGACAGAATGCAGGACCTAGGCTCCTGTCTCTGCTCTATTAAATAACTGAGTGACATTACGTCAATCTTAGCTTGTATCTCATTTTCTCCATTTGTCAACAGGAATACGCATATTATTTGCCTTACCTATATCACAGGACTGTTTTTCTAATAGATCAGAGAAAAAGCTTTTCATAAAGTATTATTTAAATTAAGGTGGAAATCTTTCCAGCGCACACATGCCCTATGATAGACATAAAACATGACTTCCCTGATACACAAAGATGCCATTTCTGATGGTGATTACTATCTACGTATACACATGTGAGACAATACCATCAACAGGTCCTTACACAGGGTAGACAGGTAAAGCATGTCACAGATTCACAGACCCAACCACACTAGCAAAAACTGAGGCCACATATTGTTTATCTCCTTCCATGACAGTCTGCTCCATCTTCATTCAGAAGAGTCAACCTGCTCCTGACTGCAGCATATTTGACTGTTGTATCTGTAATTAATTTCCCAAAGTTCTACAGCCAAGCCACAGAAACTTTTTAGTTCCTTTTAATAATTTAATACACATCCATATACACACCAGCCAAAATCTAGGATATTAATAACTTCTTTCTACCATACTGCACCCCCTCCCAATCCCATCTCTCTGTAAGCAAACAGAATTTGAAATTGTTATTAATGAGTTCTAGCAGTCTTCCTCCCTTCATCCATTCTCTCACAAATCTATGTTTCACAGTAAGGCCAGGTCTCAGCCGTAGAAAAAGCCAATTTCAACTTCTGAAATCTTTAATAAGGTGACACTGGCACCGCACTTTACCAATCAATCAGAAGATCAGTCTTATATCCTTGACACCACTATATCAATGGGCAGGACTCCCTCTAGGTAGAATTCATTTACAGGTTTTAGCTTTGTACTCCAGGTAAAAACTTTAGCTAAAACTAAGTTACTAGATAAAGTCTCCTTCACACACAGGGTCATCCTAGGATAATCAGTCAAGTCTTCAATGGAATCCATGACATATACATTATTTGAAAATAATGAAAAAATAGCCAATGCTACAGTTTAAATGTTTGTGTCCCCCCAAAATTTGTATGTTGAAATCCTAACCCCCAAAGATGATGATATTAGGACGTGGGGTCTTTGGGAGGTAGTTAGATCATGAGGGCAGAGCCTTCATGAATAGGACTAGCCTCTTATAAAAGATCCAGGAGGGATCCCTTGCCCTTTCCACGATGTGAGGACACAGCAAGAAAGTGCCAGTTATGACCCAAGAAGGGGACCCTCACCAGAAGGTGACCATGCTGGCACTTGATCTTAAGACCTTCCAGCCTCCAAAACGATGAGCAATAAATTTCTGTTGTTTATAAGTTACCCAATCTGTGGCATGTTACAGCAGCCCAAACAAAGACGGTCAACATGCCAGATTTCTAGACTCTCTCTAAAAACTTCCACCCAAAGACTTTGCCCATCTCCAAATTGTTAGCATTCAGCTCAGAAGAGTTTTCTAGGACTATGTTCTAACAAGTTTCTCTTACTGCATCCCATAACAGACTACTTTACCTGTTGATGGGAAATAAGTCAGACAGGGCAGTGCGAACAACAAACTGATTATACCAAAATGAAATCACTTTAGATTTACAGTAAAATTCTTAGAGCAACCAGAGTAGTTTAGTAATTACTAGAAACTAAACTTAATGGTGCCAAAGAGTTCTTATTGAAAATGGTCCTAATTAGCTTGTATCATATTCATACTTACCCAGTATTTTCTCTTGTTACAGCATTAAAGTTTGACACCATATGAGTCTCATTTGCTCTCCATTTCAGTTGTTTTGTCTCAATTCTATAGAAAAGTAATAACCACTTTGAAAGACATTGCATTCTCAGGTTATCAGCTGATATGCCAAGTAAAATAGCAGCCAAGGTACGTAACTACAAAAGATTACTTAAAATAAGTAGAATGCCATTGTTATAAATACATCTGGTTCCATATAACAAAGCTATTTCCATGTCCCAGCACATGGCTCACAGTAATAATGCTTTGTTGATCTGGTTATAACAAATTCTTTTTTTTTTTTTTTTTTAAACAAATTCTATTAAATCCAAAATCCTGTATAGCAGATGCCTTTTCCAATTTCAGTATAAGTCAATCTCTTTAACCAAAACACTGTGCTTTGGTTCTTGTTATTTGTGCACTAAAATCCAGTTATGCCAAATAAGATGGTCAAATTTTTTGACAGTTGTTATAAAATGCCTCTGTGGTGTTTTCTGAGTTTTGGCGTGGAGGAGGTAAAGAGTACCTCCATCTAGGACTGAAAGGCTAACTGTTCAAAATGGAAAACAAAGATTCACAGTTAAAGGGAGGCTCAGGAGAGGTTAAAGTAAGCTTTAGCTGTCCTAAGCCAAGGTTTCTGAATAGCGGCAATGTGGAAAGCTAATGACTAACAAAGCTGACAGTGAAGAGCACTGAAAATAATGCAATTTCTGAGTTGAGAGGCTATTAGCAAGGATAAACAGAAAAAAAATGTACCTGGATGCCTAAACAACACGCATCTCTGTACACTGAAGTGTTAGATTGATATTTAAAAGAAATGTGGATGCAATGTCAACTTAATTTTGCTGTTTGTTTCCCCAACTACATTCAAAATCCAATCTTCATATTCTGGTCATACCCTTACTTGAAATAATACCCTCTATTAATTCATAACACAGTAACAGTACAGTGATTAAGAGTCACTGAGTTCTGAAAATAGACTGCAGGGGTTCAAATCCTGGTTCTTTCCATCCCTAGCTACATACCCTTAGGCAAGTTACTTAACCTCTCTATGCCTGTATCCTCATCTATAAATTTTTGATAACAAAAAAACCTACCTTTTAGAGTTGTTGTGAGGATTATATGAATAATAAATGAAAAATAGTTAGAACACTTTTGAGCCCATACTAAGGCCTCAGAAAATGTTAGCTATTATTATTACCACTACCACTATCACCATCATCACATTAATCCCCAATAAAGTTCTGAAAGAAAGGCAGAAATATGAAATGACTTAGCTAAATCACAAACAAGTGACAGAATGCAGCAAGAAAAAATCTCATTTTATGTCCTTAAGATCAAACATTAAAAGTTACTGATTCCCTAAGCAAGGGGATTTTCCAACCTCTCTAATTCTCCAGGAATTCACAAGAGGCTCCTTTAAGTTAGAATAGCAGCATAGAGAAGTGGAAATAGCAATGGACATGCACTGAGATGATCTAATTGCTCCAACACTGACTTAACTGGGCAATCTTGGGCAAGTCACCTAATCTAAACTTCAAATTACTCATCTTAAAAAACGCTTTGCCTACATCACAGGGTTGTTGCGTGATAAAATAGATAACACATGAGAAAATATATGTAAACCATAAACACACCATATGAATGTTCAAAAGCCATGTCGTACTCATCTTTGTATCCCCAGTGCCTAGCAGAATGCATAGTAGAGGTTATAATCTAAAAGACAAGCCATGAGAGGGATGAAGTTGGCAGGGTGAAGATTAAAATGAAGATAGGGAGGATTTTTAAAAGAGTAAGAAATCCCAATGTCCATCAACTGATAAGTGGATACATAAAAGGTAGTAGAGCCATACAATGGAATATTCAACAATAAAAAGGAATGACATACTGATACATATTACAAAAATGGATTACCCTTGAAACACTATGCTAAGTGAAAAAAGCCAGACACAAAAGACCACATGTTGTATGATTCCATTTATACAAAATGTTCAGAATAGGCAAATCTACAGAGATGGTAAGTACGTTTGTGGTTGCCTAGGACTGGGGAATGAGGGGGAAATGGAGAGTGACTTAACGGTTACAGACTTTCTCTTTTGGGATGATGATTGTGGTGATGGCTGCACAATTTGGTGAATATACTAAAAATCACTGAACTGTACACTTTAAATGGGTGAATTGTATAGTATGTGAATTATCTCAGTAAAACTTCAAAAAAAGAATAAAACGTGTGAGAGAAACGAAGTACAAAATCACTGGCTTTAGAACACGTTTCTTTTCTTTAAAGAAAAAAAGTGAGCTTTCTGATATTTGAGTAGCTCGGACATGTGGACAAGAATGGGACTGGAGGAAGCATAGGAGAAAATACTAAGAATTACCACACCAGACCACAACATCTCTACAAAGCCTTCTGTGGAAAGCAAATCTGGCATCTCTTCTTATCCTTCCTTTCAAAATTCTAAGGTTACAAATCACCTCCTGGTCCTAGTTCAATAGTCTTTTCATCATGATCATTGTTTCTGAACTTTGAGACTACATCTGATACTGTCTACCACACTATCCTTCCTATCCTTGGCTTCTGTGGCACTGATGTACTTCCTGGTTCTTCTCAGAATGCTTTACCTATTAGCCTATAATGTCACCCACAGTTCCAAACCTCAAAGTTCTTTCGCCATCATGCTACTAACCTCCCAACACTCATCTACTCACATATTTTTTTTTACTACCAAATACAGCCCTGGTACGTGCACAACCTACACTGCATCTCTGTTCATCTTATAGTGATATACTACAGGATTCCTCTATTCAAATCTTGATTATCTTCACTAAGGTTGGGAAGCAGTGGTATGGCTCAACCAAAATAATTCCTATATATTTTTTCTTTTGAACAGATCTGTTTTTCTAATTGTTTTGCTTAGATTAATATTAAACTAGCCTGCATTTCCAGAGCAAAACCAGCAAGGAGAAAAGGCTATCGGGAGTTGCAGAAGACTAGCCTTTTATTGAAAACTTGATTGTATACAATCGAAGTGCTGACCATAACCCACCTTAGCTCATTTATGTTCACAGTGACACTTTCCTAATTTCCTCATCATTATCAGCCATTCTCCCAGGATTCTAGGCTTTAATCTTTTAATGTTTAATTTGCTCTCTTCCCTTGGCACACATTCAATCATCGCTAAGTTCAAATTAATTTTTACTCAAACATACATCCTCTTACATATTCTATACACTCTTTCATAGGGACAATATAAAGATTAAATGCATAAGCTCAAAGGCAAGACTGCCTGGGTTCAAATCCTGGCTCTGCTGCTTACTCTCTATAGGATTTAGGGCAAGTTACTTAATCTTTCTGTAACTCGGTTTCTTCATAGGAATAATAAGACCTTATTATGAAGATTTTATGAGTTAAATACATGTAAATAGCTTAGAACATTGTGCCTGGCATACAGTACTCAATAAATGTTAGCTATTATTTTATTCCAAACATCACCATTTTATCTCAGACCCTCATCATCTTGTTTCTAAAATTCTCCAAGAGCCTTCTAAGTCAGTCTTCCTACTCCAGAACACTCAACTAATTATGAAAATCTTCCTCAGGAACAATATGCATCATCTTACTCTCAATCTTTAGAACCCACTGTGGTACCCCCATCAAATTAAACCCTATATCCTTAATCAGGTCCTCCATCAATACACACTCACCAAGCCTAAACTCATTTATTCTTATTCACCAATACAGATTCCCTATGCCAGTCAAACTGCTCAATATCTTTTATACATTGCCACGTCTATGTCTTTGCAAATACCCCTTCACTAAATACATCTCTTGCCCTTTGAAAATTCCAAATTTTCCAAATCTTACTTATACCTCTGACTTTGGCTGCACCGTTATCCCAACCAGGAGCTTGATGTTGCTTGGAATTATGAATGATGCATGTTACATGTTGTTTCCCCAACAGAAGTGTGAAGAGACCACATATTTTATTCCTTGTGTCTCGTCACACAGACCACTTCACACGTAGCACTGTATTTTGCAGAAGTACACAAATGCTGACTGACTTAACTAAATAAATATGCCTCAGAATGTATCAGAACAACATTCTCTATTTTCCACTGCCCCACCCATACTTACCATGGTGAGGGCGGACAGAATCTGCATTTAAATATTTTTATTTTACATACCTAGAAGGAGAATATACTAACAATTGTACCAGATAAAAGAAAAAACAAACAAACAAACATACACTCAAAGAGAATGCACATGTGAAAAACCAAGAAAAAGAACTAGCCATTTTGGAATCTAAAAAGTGACTTCAAAATATGAGGATTTTTCATTTCACCAAACTAATGAACCAAAAAGAGCCAAAATAAACATGTCCTGACCCCATCCAAAAAAATACCTAATAAAAGCATGAGGAAGACCCCAGCATCTTCAGCAGCACAAAACCAAGAAAATGATTCACCTTAACTCCAAGAAACACAAAAAGAAAAGATATCTAAAAAACTAAAAAATTCAATCAAATCTCTAGATGCTACCCAAAGAGAAAAACAGAGAGGAGTTATTGCTTTTCTATAAATATCTGCTGAAGTCTAGGAGGAATACAAGGCTTCTCTCATTGCTACCGTGTCCTGTTCCCAGTTAAGGGAGCAATCTGTGGTCACAAAAGAGCAAAACACAGGAAGATGGAAACCTTAACCTGGAAGAGACATTAAGGAAAGAAACTACTCAAAACACGTTTCAAAAACAGCTTCAAAAACCAGAGAGTGCAATGATACTCAACAGAAAGAGAGGAAAAGTGAAATAAAAGAGCTCCCACGAAACGAGTGACTCAGTGAAAACTACCTAGTGCTGCCTTGCAAATAAAGAGCTATGCATGTAACACATCCATGACATGCACGCCTGCTTCACTGGCAAACAAAACAGAAGGAAAAAATAAAGTAAACGTTAGGAAAAGACAAGGAAGATGCCCACCAATCTCTAACTCCCTGGCCAGCCCAACTCAGCTCATTCAGGAATCCAACTAGGAACAACTGAGGCGTGGATTGCACAACACAGAAAAGAAAACCCTTCGCCAACCATACACACAAAAAGTAGAACAGAAAAGTGAAAACTATGCACCTCAATGCATCAGCAGCTAAAGCCTATTATTCTCTCTTTAGGATTAAATGGTAGAGAAAAGAACAAGAGCAGCTAAACGAAGAGGAGGAAGATGTCAATGAAACCAAGTCCCCTACTGGTCTCAATTTCAGAGAGTACAACGCTTGCTTCTTCCAGCTGACCAACAGTATGCCTCGGCAAAGCAAACTGACCCTAACACCTTCCTCGCCACGCGGAGGAAATCACAGAGTAAAAACCACCCCGCTTTAACCTCCCTTCCCACTAGCTGCAAAAATGGAGGGGGGTGGGGGGGAGACACCCTACCACGTGGGCAGGATGCAACACACACAGGACAGCAACACGTCCGCATGGAACGGCTGCCTCTGCCCAATGCCGGTAAAGGACACGGCGACAGGATGGGTGGGAACGCAGGCCCCCGCACGGGCCTCCTCACCCCGAAGGGCACCTCCGACGCGCGAGGTACTGGCCGCCTCGCCGGCCGAAAAGCACCCCGGAGCTTGAAGGGAAGAAGCCGCATCGTGCCGGGAAAGGGGGCTAGCCCAGGCTAGGGGCAGGTCACGGAGGGAAGACGGCCACTGTCCTCGGACTCGACGCCCCCGGGAACCCAGTCTGGCTCCCCCGGGCCCCGCCTGGGGGAGGGGCGGGAGGCGCGGAGCCGCCGCTTCCCCGCTGAGGAGCAGCAGCAGCTGAGAAGCGCCGCGGGGGAGGGAGCGACCCAGCCCTCGCCGCCCGTCAGGCCTCAGCCTGGGCCCGGGCCCCCTGCCCCGCCCCGCCCGCCGCCCGCCCCGCGACGCGACCGCGGCTGTGAAAAGGGAGAGGGAGTCTCGCGGAGAGCAGCCCCTGCCTCCGTCCCGGGAGATGCCCCGGCCCCGCCTCCTCGCCCGCCGTCCCGGCCCGACCACCCCGGCAGCGGGCGCTCACCTCAGGCTGCGCAGGCCGGTACGGCCCGGCCGAGCCCCCGGCCGCTGTGTGCGTCTCCGCCCCCCGGGAAACGTCCCAAAGGTGCCTTGTGCGAGCGGCCGAGGCCCGGAGCAGCGCCGAGAGCGGCGGCGGCAGCGAGAACAGCCAACATCCGGGGCCGCGCACCCGGAACTACTTCCCAACCCGCTCCCCCTCCCGCCCCCGCCGCCGCCGCCGCCGCCGCCGCCGCCGCCCCCGCCTCCTGCGACGTCGCTGCGCCACCGGCACGGCGTCAGCGGCGTCACGACTCCTCCGCGGTCACAGCTGTGGCAACGCGCTTGTGATCCCTCCGCTGGAACAAGTAGTGCCCTGGGACTCCCGGGGCCTTGGTTCTGTGCTGCGGGTATCAGCCAGCCGCCGGCAGCTCCGAGCGACTTGCGGGGGAGGAGGGGGGGCGGGGGTCTCTACTCCTCAGAGTGGCGGCCGGGGAGGGAGGGCGGCGGGGGCAGCTCTTTAGTTGAGGACAGCAGGGACCTCCGCCTGGGAGCCTGCCCAGGGATTCCGGGGTCCCGTCCCCCGGGGGAATGGCGCCTTGTGACCTCTCCCCTAACCCCCTCCACCTCACCTTAGTGATAGGCACCTTAGCCTCTCCGGAAGACCGGGCACCACGGATTCTACGACCCCCACAAAGGCACCTTGGACCTTCAGGACACTTCTTCCAGAATGTCACAAGTCCCGGGTTCTAGACCCATCTCTGCCGAGGCCTCTCCTGTGCCTAGCCTTGGTTTCCTACTCCTTAAAACAAAGGATTTGTAACTCTGAAAGACCTTCTCATTCTAAAGCTGCTGCCCAGGTTATGGTCCTTGCTATCAACAGGTGGAGCGCTTGGAAGGGTAGTTGGGCGACTTGTGAACTTTGGAATTTACTTCTAGTCAGTCTTCACTGATTCTTTCTCTAAAGTATCAGCACTGCAAATCTGCCCTGTAATTTCACATTTAATTACATTCAGACTTATTACTTGCTGTTGCTTCTTTTGCGTTAGTCACATATAGCACCAAGCATGCTTTTGAACTCATAGTAGGTACTCAATATTTGGAAACTCAGATAATTTGTTAGATGAATACTAGGTTGATTGGACGAGATGAAAAGGAGAGGCCTGAGTGAATTGACCTTGGGAACCTCTTTCGATGTAGTCTCATATAGATCAGATGAAGACCTCCGGTAAAGAGCTGAGTACCCAATTGCTTCAGCAAACATTGAACACCTGCCATTTACCAAGCATTTCTAGGCACTCGGGATTCAAAGTACTCCTATATTCCTTTTCTACATAAGACTCCAGCAAGATTCTGAAGATTAAAAGATTCATTCACTCACTCATCCAACAAATATTTGCTGATCACTACTAAGGTTGTCAGACCCTATTTTAGTGTTTGGGTTGGATCAGTGAATAGAAGAGGGGGGCAGGGTGGAAATACCCTTCCCTCTTAGAGCTATCATCTAAGTATGGAGAGAAAGATGATAAACGTAACAAGAAAAGAATTTGGTGTGATAGAAGGTGTTTAGTGCTATGGGGGAAAAAAATAGACCAGGGTAAGAGGTATGAGGAAAACTGGAGGGGGCGGGTGGGATTTTTTTTTTAACATCAACCGTTTCTTCATCAATAATGTGTTCATTTACTTCAACTGAACCATGCGTTAGGTGCTGGGGCTTCAGTGGAGAATAAGCCAAGCTTCTGCAGCTAGTAGAGACCACATGCCAGGTGCTTTCACTTGACCTCTCATTCAGTGCTTTCACCAGGTCCCTAAGGTAGGACTCCTGTGTTCATTTTTACAGCTGATGAAATTGAAGCTGAGAGGGCTAAAAACTTGAGCTGAGACTCAAACCTAATGTCTTCTGAGTCCAACTCCCTTTCCAGCTTCTCCTCAGCTGAGAACACATATTTTTCTGTTTCAATACACCTCACCTCTTTCGTCAAGTAAACTCATGCATTAATATAGGTGAATGGCTTTAGATCTGCACTGGAGCAAAAGGAAGGGAGAAAGGAAAATATTTAGAGGAAAGGAGGGGGAAGTTATCCAAAAAATCTAGACTCGTAGAGCGAAGTAATAGGGGTAGCAAAGAAGACTTAGTGGAAGAGAAATGAAGGTAGATTCATAACAGCTATTCCAATTCCAGTTTTACAGAATGGGATTTTAAATAGAGCCATCAGGGAGAGCCCAATTCATAAGGTGACTTTAATGAGAAACTTGAAAGAGGTGAGGGAGTGAGCCATGCGTTGTATGGGAAAGAGTGTCCCAGGCAGAAGGAACAGCTAATGGAAAGGCCCTGAAGTGAAAGTATTCCTGGAAGTGTTAAAAATAGTGGAGGCCAGGACAACTGGAGCCGGGTAAGCAAATGAGAGAGGAATAGGAGATAAGGTCAGAGAGTGGGGTCTTGTAGGCCATTGTAAGGGTCTTGGCTAAAGAGGAACCAACACAGGGCTTCGAACAGAGGAGTGATAAGATCCGATTCGCGCTTTCAAAAGATCACCCTGGCTATGTGCTAAGAGTCGATGGTGTATGGACATTGGTGGAAGCCAGAGGCTCCATTAGTTAGGTGCAGGATGATGGCTTGGACCAGGCTGGTAGCAGTTAGTAGGATAAATGAGATACAGTCTCTATACTTTAAGAACTCACAGCCTAGTGGGAAGCAAATAGATATTTATAGTACACTGTGATAAGGGAGATAGAAGTGGCCACCCTTGCCAGCTTGCCTGACAGAAGGGTAGAAGTTCCCTCTTCTACCGAGTTGCCAAGGGAATCAGAAGTTCCTGGTTCTTTCTTGGGCCACTGGGTGGATCCTTTATAACACAGGTAACACTTGTCTTCTTCTCAGCTCTTTAGGTCTCAAAGCCCACTATCATCTGAGTGGTGCTATAAGCAGAAGGGTACTAAAGGACAGTCTGGGTCATGCATTTAAGGAGATGGGCAAAACTGAGACTATACCTATTTGCCAGAAGAAGAAACTGAGGCCAATAGTCACCAGGTTTTAACCTGAGACTGGGAATCAAGGTTATCAAAGTCCCAAACCAGGAATCTCTCTGAGCCACTTGAGTGGAGTCAGCCGATGATGGAGTAAGAGAGTAGAAAGATGTTTCTGGATAGCTGCCAGAATGGGCTTGGGGGCTTGGGGATCAGCAGTCTGAGAATGAAAGAATCACAAGCCCCAGAATGTCAAAGGCTGAGGAGCACCCCACCTCCCACCCCCCCTAAAAAAGTTGTAAGGGCCATAGAAGCAGGGGGGATTCTGGAACAGCGGGGGCGGGGTTGGGGGTGGGCAGGAAAAGCTTAAAGCTCAGATTGGGAAGACAGACTTGGGTTCAATCTCACGTTTTACATCTTACTTCCTGTGTGCCTACGTCAAGTTATTTAGTCTCACTTAGTCTCCATTTCCTGGCCTATTAAATAGGAACTATAATCATAGCTATGTAGCAAAAGAGATCAGGCACAGGCTGCCGTAAAATAAAGGCCGCCGAAGACAATCATCATTATGGACAAGGTCGAGCGTCAGCACAGAAGAGTAGTTCATAGTCTCCGGAGATGAGAGTGGTCTGGGAGGGCGAGTGTGGAGCAGGTGAGCCCTCAAAGAGAAAATGGTATCCAACTCAGGGGACAGATCCTTAAGAGAAATAGATTGCTCAAAGCAATGAGATAGAAGTTTTATTGTTTTGTGTTGTTTGCAATCTTTTCCCAGCCTCACCTGGATTATAAATTCCCTAAAATAAACACAGTCCCAAACTGGACTGCAATAGCCCTACAAAACCTTGATTCGGCATTGGCTGTGCATCAACAGTGGGGTGTTCAACACTTCACGTGACCCACAGCCGCCTTTAGACAAATGAGGCTTCACCTGATCCTTTCTCCCTCTTTATTTATGGTAAGAGGAAAGCAGAAAATGAGAAATGAATTTAAAATGAGCCAAGACCTGCAAAGGGGAGAGAGAAAAACATGAGAGAGCCCTTCCTATCATTCCCAGCCCTGAAGGAGCCTTCCAGATTCCCTGGGTATCTTTATATAATACTTTATATTTCATGTATTAGATTTTCTAAAAATACAGAGGCCACTGGGAAGCTCTCAGCACCACTAACTGCTATTTAATTATAACACTTGGGTGTTTGTTAGGTGTTGGTCACTCTGCATAGTTAAAAAGCATTCAAGAATCATTTATCAAACAACTACTCTATACCAGGTGTTGGGCTAAACACTAGGGAATCAAAAGGGGATAAATAAATTTCCCACCTTCAATGGGCTCCTAGGCTTCTGGAAAAACAGACATGTCAAAAGTTAATGCCTGTGCAATTTGTAGAGATTTATACTTGTGCCATGGGAACAAAAAAAAAGCAAGGCTTAACTCTGTCAGATTGGATGGGGATGGGGGCACCAAAGAAAGCTTCACTCTTAAAGGTAAAAGTTAAGGCTACGTCTGACTAAATAAGTAGGAGTTTGCCATAGAGACAGAAGCAGGCCTGGGAGTAAAGAAAGAAAATTTGGGGTAGAGGAGGAAAGCTTGTGCAAAGAGGTTGGGTGGATATGAGAAAAGTAGAGGCCACAGAAATTACAGTCTTATAAGTGGTCATTAAACACTAGTGGCTGATGAAAAGAAATAACTGATGAATCTAGACCATATCGCTCTACATAAACCATCCATAAATTGAGTTCCTGCCCTCTAGGAGCTTGGTGTTAACCTCAGATTTTATCAGTAAGGCAAAATGTGATCCTTCCCAAACACTCTACTGCTTAATCATTCTCACAAGAAAGGGGTAACTTAGACAATTTCTCCCCAATAAAAGGCAGAAGCCTAAATTTTTTTCATAGTTCTGGCAATGAATTCGCACTAGTGCACTCATACCACCTACCTCCCCAACACCCTCTCCCATCCATCTTCCTTGTAACCACCTGGCTCAAACCTTGGCTTACCTCCACTCTCAGAATCAACCGAGCTAATTAAAAGCATCATGAAAGACACAACAGCATGGAGACAGCTGAACAAACATGAACAAATGCGTAGATTAAATAAAGTCCTTACATTATGTACACGCAGTGATGAAGATGAAACTTGGGTGGTGCTAGGAAGAGTGAGAGAGAAGGTGTTCAAGTAGAGTGGGAGCAGAGGAGATCTCCTCTCTTCAGTGAGTAAGCAGCATCTTTTGGAATCATAGAATGAAAGGAAACTGGTGAGTAGGAAAGAGCAGCCAAGATTTGCAACCTGAAGGATCCTGAAACTCTGGGTACAAACATGGTATTTAAGAAGCAATTATTTGATTCCAAGTTTTGAACTTATTGACCTACTCTGTGCCTAATGGGCTGAATAAGAATGATCAAGAAACCCCAATGCTGGGTGGAGAGTGGTGGGGCGTGGGTAATATTTATTGAGCGTTTCTTGTGTGATTAGGAACATGATAGACCCTTGGCAAATGTTTTCACTTACTCCTTAGAGCAAAACTACGAGGTGGTCGTCCCCATTTTAAAGAAGAGGAAAACCAGAGGCTCAGTAGTTTGAGAGTGGTAGAGTGAGAATTTACCCAAGAAAGTTTACCCAAGAAAGGGTAAAGCCACTATATTATTGTTCCTGAACATTTCCTGTGTCTCTGGGGGAAGGGAGGGGCTGAGTCGATTTTACTTCCCCAACGCCCTCGACAGCAGGCTTGGTTATGTGATTTGCATTAGTCAATGAAATGTGAGTGGCTGGATGAGCCACCTCCAGGTGGAAGCTTTGAGTCAAGCTGCAAGGTTTGAGTCAGAGTGCTTCACTATGTTTTCCTTTCCTGCTGCCCTGATGACCGGCAACATTCAGGATAGAGACTGATCCATCTGCCTCCGTCCCAGAGCGAAGACCATGTGCAGCAAAGCTGACCTGGGAAGGACACACAGCATAAGTGAGAAAAACAACTTTTGGGGCTTCCCTGGTGGTGCAGTGGTTAAGAATCTGCCTGCCAATGCAGGGGACATGGGTTCGAGCCCTGGTCCGGGAAGATCCCACATGCCACAGAGCAACTAAGCCCGTGCACCACAACTACTGAGCCTGTGCGCCACAACTACTGAAGCCCGCACGTCTAGAGCCCATGCTCCGCAACAAGAGAAGCTACCGCAGTGAGAAGCCTGCACTCTGCAACAAAGAGTAGCCCCTGCTCGCCACAACTAGAGAAAGCCCGCGTGTAGCAATGAAGACCCAACGCAGCCAAAAATAACAACTGTTGCTGATTGGGCCATTGAAAATTGGGAGTTGCTCTCATAGCGTAACAGCGCCTATACTGACTAATGCAGACCCTTACTGATTTTTTTTTCCTTTTGCTTATGCAAATTTCTGGTGTCATCCCCAGGTAAAAGAAGTTGCTTGGGAATTATGAGAAAATATAGGAAATGGGATGGTTGGTGTAATGTAGTGAAAGGCTTTAAAATACAGAATTTGAAATTCAGTCCTGATCTGTGGGCTCAGACAAGCCTTTATAAGATAGGTTCCATGGACCATGTCATGTCCCAGAGGAAGTTACAAAGAAGGTTAAGATACAGTCCCTGTTCTTCAGGCAAGGCCCACCTCATTCATTTTTAAACCTAGCACCCTACTGGGTACCTGGCACCCACTAGGTACTCAATAAATTTTTTTTAAACTAATGCTAAGGAATGATCTGGAACCATAACTCAGGTCTCCTAACTTCCCAAAAAGGCTCTTCCTGTGTTATGGTATATTGCCCACTTGGGTTAAGGGATCTCAGAGGGAGGGGAAGGCTGTGGTAACATTGTTAGCCAATTTTTATATAATACTTTACAAGTTATATGCACCTCATTTATATGAAATGCCACATAATTGAAAAATAGCTGGAACATCAGGATCTACAGGGCTGGAACAGAGTAGGCAGTCAGTAAAGGCACACAAATCTCCTCGAGGATATTACAAAGAGTAGAAAACCTTGAAGGAGAGCCCAGGGGACTTGGCAAGGAGAACTCTAGCTTGAAGTGCACTGTGGATCAAGTTTTTTAATGGGCCAGATTAAGAGAATATGGAGGTGAAGGTTAAACTCAGGCAAACAAAGGAGCAGGGCCCCAAGGCATCTCCAAAGAGTACAGGGCAGTAACTGGAAAACCTTCCATGAAATATCCTTGAAGCAAGCATTGAAAAAAGTTCTGCACTGAAGGAGAAAAACCATATGATCATCTCAATAGATGCAGAAACAGTTTTGACAAAATTCAACACCCATTTATGATAAAAACCCTCCAGAAAGTAGGCATAGAGGGAACTTAGCTCAACATGATAAAGGCCATATATGACAAACCCACAGCCAACATCACTCTCAATGGTGAAAAACTGAAACCACTTCCACTAAGATCAGGAACAAGACAAGGTTGACCCCTCTCACCACTATTATTCAACATAGTTTTGAAAGTTTTAGCCACAGCAATCAGAGAAGAAAAAGAAATAAAAGGAATACAAATCAGAAAAGAAGAAGTAAAACTGTCACTGTCTGCAGATGACATAATTCTATACATAGAGAATCCTAAAGATGTTACCAGAAAATTACTAGAGCTAATCAACGAATCTGGTAAAGTAGCAGGATACAAAATTAATGCACAGAAATCTCTTGCATTCCTATACACTAATGATGAAAAATCTGAAAGAGAAATTAAGGAAACAATCCCATTTACCACTGCAACAAAAAGAATAAAATACCTAGGAATAAACTTACCTAAGGAGACAAAAGACCTGTATGCAGAAAACTATAAGACACTGATGAAAGAAATTAAAGATGATACAAACAGATGGAGAGACATACCATGTTCCTGGATTAGAAGAATCAACATTGTGAAAATGACTATACCATCCAAAGCAATTTACAGATTCAATGCAATCCCTATCAAACTACCACTGGCAATTTTCACAGAACTAGAACAAAAAATTCCACAACTTGTATGGAAACACAAAAGACCCTGAACAGCCAAAGCAATCTTGAGAAAGAAAAACAGAGCTGGAGGAATCAGGCTCCCTGATTTCAGACTATACTACAAAGCTACAGTAATCAAGACAGTATGGTACTGGCACAAAATTAGAAATATAGATCAATGGAACAGGATAGAAAGCCCAGAGATAAACACATTCACATATGGTCACCTTATTTTTGATAAAGGAGGCAAGAATATACAATGGAGAAAAGACAGCCTCTTCAATAAGTGGTTCTGGGAAAACTGGACTGCTACATGTAAAAGAATGAAATTAGAACACTCCCCTACACCATACACAAAAATAAACTCAAAATGGATCAAAGACCTAAATGTAAGGCCAGACACTATCAAACTCTTAAAGGAAAACATAGGCAGAGCACTCCATGACATAAATCACAGCAAGGTCCTTTTTGACCCACCACCTAGAGAAATGGAAGTAAAAACAAAAATAAACAAATGGGACCTAATGAAACTTAAAAGCTTTTGCACAGCAAAGGAAACCATAAACAAGACCAAAAGACAACCCTCAGAATGGGAGAAAATATTTGCAAATGAAGCAACTGACAAAGGATTAATCTCCAAAATTTACAAGCGGCTCATGCAGCTCAATGTCAAAAAAGCAAACAACCCAATCCAAAAATGGGCAGAAGACCTAAATAGACATTTCTCCAAAGAAGACATACAGATTGCCAACAAACACATGAAAGAATGCTCAACATCACTAATCATTAGAGAAATGCAAATCAAAACTACAATGAGGTATCACTTCACACCAGTCAGAATGGCCATCAACAAAAAATCTACAAACAATAAATGGTGGAGAGGGTGTGGAGAAAAGGGAACCCTCTTGCACTGTTGGTAGGAATGTAAATTGATACAGCCACTATGGAGAACAGTATGGAGGTTCCTCAAAAAACCAAAAATAGAACTACCATACGACCCAGAATCCCACTACTGGGCAAATACCCTGAGAAAACCATAATTCAAAAAGAGTCATGTACCAAAATGTTCATTGCAGCTCTATTTACAATAGCCAGGACATGGAAGCAACCTAAGTGTCCATCAACAGATGAATGGATAAAGAAGATGTGGCACATATATACAATGGAATATTACTCAGCCATAAAAAGAAACGAAATTGAGTTATTTGTAGTGAGGTGGATGGACCTAGAGTCTGTCATACAGAGTGAATTAAGTCAGAAAGAGAAAAACAAATACCATATGCTAAAACATATATATGGAATCTAAAAAAAAAAAAAATGGTCATGAAGAACCTAGGCGCAAGATGGGAATAAAAAGACACAGACCTACTAGAGAATGGACTTGAGGATACGGGGAGGGGGAAGGGAAAGCTGGGACGAAGTGAGAGAGTGGCATGGACTTATATACACTACCAAATGTAAAATAGATAGCTAGTGGGAAGCAGCACATAACACAGGGAGATCAGCTCAGTGCTTTGTGACCACCTAGAGGGGTGGATAGGTAGGGTGGGAGGGAGACGCAAGAGGGAGGAGATATGGGGATATATGTATATGTATAGCTGATTCACTTTGTTATAAAGCAGACACTAACACACCATTGTAAAACAATTATACTCCACTAAAGATGTTTTTTAAAAAAAGAAGAAAGAAAAAGTCCTGCAAATGAATTAGGACTGCCCAGATTTGTAAATCAATGTTTTAAAACCAGGAAGAGATTCACCTGTTACTACCACTCACTCAAACAGTTAAGATACTGCAAATATGACATGCATCTAATTCCAAAGTATAACAACGCTAGGCATAATTAGTATATTCAAAGGGCTAACGCAAAGCACAGAAATGAAGAGTGATCCAGTGAACCTGTTAGGGTTAACCTTAATATGTTAACCAAACAGAATAAGATGTGCAAAACAATTATTTTTTTTTTCACCAAGAGATTACATTGGGGTTTCTTTTGGTGTAAAATAACAGAAATCCTTGCAATTGAAATATTTAAGATGAACTGACATGTTTGAGATTTGCTTTGAAATACCCCAGAAAAAAAGAATGTGTGGGAGATCTATGAAACAAGACAGGCAAAATGTTGATGTCTATAGAAGTTCAGAGGTGGGAACAATGGCTTCCATCAAGAACAGGAAGTAGAAAAAGGAAGTAATATTTTACCTTACTAAATCCCCACAATGATCCTAAAAGTTAGAGATTGTTGTCCCCATTTTACAGGCAAGAAAACTGAGGTCACATTGCCAGCAAATAGCAATGTAAAGACTTGAGCCTCAATCCTATGGCTTCCAAATCCTTCCTTTTGCTAATATCCCATACTGATTGTCCAAGTGTATTTTCTCAGATTCTGATATTTTAATGGAAAAGGAGAAGAGTTGTTTTTCTATATAATGGAAACATTTATAATTCCTGTATCTTCTACTGCTCCTTATAGGTTCTCATCTCCACTTTTGTGTCTTCCCCCACCATTCAGTGTAGTAAAAGGAATGTGGAATATTTCTTTTTGTAATGATTCTCAAGGCAAGAGGTGACAAAAGGCCTGCATGCACACATATGCACACACAAACACAAAATTTATGTTCAAGTACCTAAGTACAGTTTTTCCTTTTTAACCATTTAGCAGTTAATTTATGGCCTACATGCCCACTCCCCGCATCCGTCTCTTTTTCTGCCACGTTGAGTAGAGCCAAGCATAGTCCTTCTAGTGGGGTTTCTTGCTCCTTGTTACCTTGAAATATGTCATCCTTGTGCCGGATCAAATTGCATCTGGATTTGATCTGTTTCTAAAATGAAATTTACTAGAAATGCTGATCAGATGACTTTCCATTCATTCAGTCAACATGTATTAAATGCTAACTCTAGGCTGGGTACTGTGCTCAGGGCTTGGAGTACAAAGAGAAAAGCAGTAGCTAGGGGGCAGTCCAGCATAATAGTGATTGAGTTTGTGCTAGTGATAAGTGAATAATAGTGGTAAGTGAGTAAGTATGGGCTCCCTTGCCTGGCGCTAAATCCCACTCACTAGCTCAATGACTTTAGCTGGGCAAAATTGCTTAATTACTCTGAGACTCAGTTTCCTCATATGTAAATGCGGATAATAGTATCAACTGCAAATGCACATGTAGAGTCCTTAACACCGCACCTAGCACGTAGTAAATGTTATAAATGTGAGCTCTTCCTATTCCGCTGTATGGTTCATAGAGAAAGAAGAGGGGAGGAAGGAATTGGATCTGACTGGGGATGGATGTTTTAAGGAAGAGTTCGCAGACACAGAAATATTTGACCTCAGCCTTGAAGGATGAGTTCAAGTTTGTTGCGGTAAGGAGGGTGATTCCAAGCATAAAGGCCTGGCCCCACTGCTCAAGGTGGGACATATTGGAAGAGCCCTTCCATCTCCTGAGCTCCCAAGGGGTTGGGGGGCTGGCTCAGATGAGATCTGTTTGGCAACTGTATCACTGTTCAACTCCTTCCTCTGCCCACTCCTCTTTACTCACTCCTCGACTAGGACTGATCACAAAAGCACACCTCTCTACCCTCCCCCTAAAAAACATCTTGTCCGCACATTCCCTCTCAGGGAATGTTTTTCTAGAAATATAACTTACAACATCGTGAGTGATACTGATTGTAATTTGAAATAGAAAAATATCATTGATGTGTCCAATGTAGAAACCGCACTTTGGAGGACTAGCTAGGGGAAATATACATTAATTTATTCATTAAACCATCATAATACATTTGTCCACAACTGTACCAAAGAATAGTCTGTATTTCCTTACATCTGAGCATCTTTACTGTGCATACAATCTTGGATGAATGCACTTGATGTTTTAAATATGATTCCTTAATCTTTTCCAAACTTCTTTATTTTCTATGAAAAACTTCAAGCAGATGTGCAAATAAACAAATAGCAAAATGAACCCTCATAGCCATCATTCAGCTTCAACAATTACCAAGTAGTAGCCAATCTTGTTTCCTCTAGATTCCCACCCTCACACTTACATTGTCCCATCTGTGTTATTTTGAAGCAAATTCCAGATATCATATTTCATCAATACACACACATTTAAAAACTGTTCTCTCCAAAAGATAAGAACTCTTATTTTACTAAAACATACCATTTTCTTATCTAAAAATTAATGAGAATTTCTAAAGTCACTGGTATCAAGATGTATCTTTGACCTATCCTGTCAGTGTTCAAATTTCCAATCACCTTATGAATTTTTAAAATATTTGTTTGAATCAAGGTTCAAATAATGCATGGAAATTAATGATATGTCCCTTACATCTTTTTGTTTTTTGGGGTTTTTTGTTTGTTTGTTTTGTCTCTTAAACGGGTGTATATTTCATGTATTTCCTTAGACTTCCACATGGAATTCCAAACCTACATATCATTCAGCAACTTCTGTTGACCACAGTGCATTTTATTATGCCATTACAAAACCCTTAAATCTTTTGTAATTTATAAGTTCCCTCTCTGCTCTTTTTTTCTTGCAAAGTGTTTGTTGAAGAAACTACACTATTTTTCCTATAGTATTTCTCACACTATGGATCTTGCTGATTGCTTCCCCGTGGTGGTTTTTAACATGTGCTCTGCCCTCTGTGTTTCCTGTAAATCAGTAATTGGATCTAGAGGCTGAATTAGATTCATGTGTGATTTTTTGTTTTGTTTTGTTTTGTTTTGGACACAACTAGTTCATTGGCAGTATGTTCTTCCCTCAGGAGGCACAAAATACCTGGTTATCTCTTCTCTCATTTTTCCTAATTAAATACTTTAAATTTTTTTCTCCCAAGATGTTATGATCAGCATAACTTTGATTGATAGTTAAGACTGCAGCTGACATATAGTTGGGCCACCATAGGACAACTGAACTTTAAGGACCCTGAAGATTAAATCTAGTCCTACTGTTATCCTATCATCTGTCATCATTATCTTATTACTCATCAAGTAGTACCAACATGGGCTGGGCACCATATTATAATAATTGGGACCATTTACTGAGTCCCCACTGTAGGCCAGCTACTTTACATAGGTTATCTGTAATCGTCACAACAATCTCACAGTGCAAGTTTTTTTATCCTCGTTTTATAGAAGAAAATGAAATCTCAAGAAGATAAAATGACTTTCCTAAGGCCACACAATTGGCAAACAGCAGAAGCAGGGGTGGTAAGTAAACACAGATATGTCTGGCTCCCAAAGGTCTGTCTTTTTCCACTAACCCCCGGTCTTTTAAAAACACAACTGAATTATATGATCCCTGCCTTCAACAGGGTTATATCTGTGTAGGAGAAAGAGTTAAATTAATAAACAGTTAAAGGGACTTCCCTGGCGGTCCAGTGGTAAGACTTCACCTTCCAATGCAGGGGGTGCGTGTTCGATCCCTGGTCGGGGAACTAAGATCCCACATGCCTCCCAGCTAAAAAACCAAAACATAAAACAGAGGCAATATTGTAACAAATTCAATAATGACTTTAAAAATGGTCCACATCAAAAAAATCTTTAAAAAAATAAATTAAAAAAAAACAACTAAAGACTATCAGATAAGGAAACACTATATAGAACATGAACAATGAAAATGTGTGCATTTTGCAAGCAATGATTACTATAAATGAACAGGAAGAAGGAGGGAGGACATCAATGTTCATTGAAGTTCCTGGGGGAGGTTTCATCAAATGATGCAGAAATTATTGCAAATATAAAAGCTTTACCAATGAGCAAAGGGTCCTTTGCACAAGCATCCTCTCCCTTGGGATCCATGTCACGCTGACACAAAGATTTTGTCACCATGGCAACTGGTCATTGAGCCAATGAAATAATCAGTTGTTATGGCAACACGATCTCCAGCTTACTCCCACCAGGCACCTGTTCCAAATCATCACATCCTCCAACAACCTCATACCACTTTAGTTCTCCTTTCTTCTTCCCCCAGTCACCCTATTATCCCTAGCCACCTATATCTGAGCCCCTAAATTTATGGCTAGATGTATATATGAGACTATTAAAGGCAGAGCAAAGGAAAATGTAGTGTAAAGCTTCACTAAAGACAGGGGGAATACCTCTAAAATGTAAGAGTTGAATGAGCCAGAGCATTGAAGAAATCATGTGATGCTTTTCCCCCCGCTACATTTTCCTAAGTAAAATTCCTTTGGATTTTGAAACATTGCACTACCTTTGTCTACTCCTTCACTGGCTCATTTTCCTCCTCCTGTCTTCTAAATGCAGAAGTCTCTCAAGGCTCCATTATTTGTGCACTTTCTCTAAACTGCACTGTCCGATATAGTAGCCACTAGCCACATGACGGTTAGAGCCCTTGAAATTAATTATAGATGTGCTGAACTGAGATATGCTGTGAGTGTAAAATGTACAACAGATTTTAAAGACTTTATACCAAGAAAAAGAATGTAAAATGTCTCATTAATAATTTCTATAGTGATTGCATGTTGAAATGATAATTTGGATATGTGAGTACAATGAAATATATTATTAAAATTTAATTTAATCTGGTTTTTTAATATGTTTTTAATGTGGTTACTGAAAAACTTAAGTTGCAAATCTGGCTCACATTCATGGCTTGTGTTATATTTCTGTTGGACAGCACTTCTGTAAAGTTTCTCCTTAAATCCATTTCACCCATTCTCTAGGTGTCAAGCATCTCCTCAATGAAATTATTCTAGAATCCCAAATCCCAACTTCTTTTCTGAGATCCAAACCCACATTTCCAATGACCTTCTGGCCTTTTCACACACAACCACCAGCTCCTCAGCTCAGCACTAGCAAAGCCAGAAACTTTCCCTCAAAACCTGTTCTTTCTCCTGATCAGCTTTATTAACTTTTTTTAATACTTTCTTATTGCTGCTTTAACAAATTACCGCAAGCTTGGTGGCTTAAAACAAAGCAGATGTATTATCTTATAGTTCTGCAGGTCAGAAGTCTGAAATGGGTAGCACTGGGCTAAAATCAATGTGTCTCAGGGTTGCATTCCTCTGGAGGCTCTAGGAGAGAATCCATTTCCTTTCCTTTTCCAGTTTCTAGAAGCTGACGGCATTCTTTGGCTCATGACCCCCTTCCCTCTTCAAAGCCAGCAATGACTGGTGAAGTCTTCCTCATGCTGCATCACTCTGGCACTGCTCTCCTGCTTCCTCTTTCACTTTAAAGAACCCTTTTGATTACACTGGGCCCATCAGTATAATCCAGGCTAATCTCCCAATCTTAGGGTCAGCTGATTAGCAATTTTTTTTTCATCTTCCGTCTTAATTCTCCCTTGCCATGTAAAACAACACAGTCACAGTTTCCAGGGACTAGGGAGTGGACATCTCATCTGAAAACGCCAGGCAGAGAGGGAGAATCTGTCTGTAAGGCCAATAAGAAAAGAAATGGTCATGAGAGGAGATCAGAGGATAGTTCTGCTTTCAAGGAAATTGCTAACAGATAGGGAGCAGTTAAAGCGGCCGATTGGTGTAGATATCAATGGTCCAACTCCTCTCAGTTCATAGCAGAATCTATCTCCTCTTAAACTCGTTTCCTGATCACTCTTTTCCCCCAGTTACACCTTCCCTCCATGATAGCTTTTGTACCTCCTTAGACATCCGTCTTACTCTTTCTGTCTCATTGTGATGTATGTAAGCACTTGGTCTTAACCTCTCTACGAGACTGCAAAATATTTTGTGAACAGGAACTACCTGCTTCACCTTTGTGTTTAACCATGCTGCCTAACATGGTACTTAATGCATAGTAATTTCTCAAGAACTATTTCTTGAACGTGGTTGGATGGAGACAACTCATGTTGACTTACAGAGCATGTTCTTTGTCACCCTGGCCACTGATTTCCTTAAACAGTGAACACTTTGTTAATTGATTTCCACTTAACTGATACTCTCCATTCTCCATTCTGTCTTAAAAGAACCATCAGTGTAATCCTGGTAGGTAATGGGCTGCTGTGCACTTGAGTTTTATACTTATCCAGGGTCAACTGTATTTTATTTCATAACCTACTGATGCCAGGTGCACTTGATATTGTAATTATATAATTTAAATTAAAATTATGTCAAGCAATGTAATATGAATGTCAAAAGAATGAGGATTGTTTCTACAAAGAATAAGTTGATTATCCTGGAAATACAAGGAAACGCAGCATCCTAAAATCTACTGACCATTTGAACAGATTAAAGGAGAAAAATTGACCATTCCAATGAATGTCAAAAAGACACCAACAAAATTTAACACTCATTCACGATTTTTACAAATCCTTAAAACTGGGATTAGAAGGCCACTGTCCTTATTTATAGATAAATATGATTGATTACATACAAAAGCCCAAGATAATCCACGGAACAGAATCTATTAAAACTAATAAGGGAGTTTACCAAATTTGCCATATTCAAGATCAATATGAAGAAATCAGTAGCCTTTCAACATCAGTAAATAATCAGAAATTGTAATAAGAATGAAGATCCCATTCACAATAGTGACAAAAATAACAGGATTCCTAGGAATCAATCTGTAAATGTGTAAGATCATTGTGAAGAAAATTATAAAAATTGAAAAAACACACATGGGCTTCCCTGGTGGCTCAGTGGTTAAGAATCCGCCTGCCAATGCAGGGGACACAGGTTCAAGTCCTGGTCCAGGAAGATCCCACATGCCGCAGAGCAACTAAACCCACGTACCACAACTACTGAGCCTGCGCTCTAGAGCCCATAAGCCACAACTGCTGAGCCCACGTGCCACAACTACTGAAGCCTACGTGCCTAGAGCCCATGCTCCACAACAAGAGAAGCCACCACAATGAGAAGCCCGCGCACCGCAAGGAAGAGTAGCCCCCGCTCGCCACAACTAGAGAAAGCCCGCACGCAGCAATGAAGACCATACACAGCCAAAAATAAATAAATTAATTAATTTTAAAAGATAAAAAGAAAAACACACACACACACTCAGACCTGAATAAAGGGAGAGATCTATCAGGTTCATGAACTGGAAGAGTCAATACCATAAAGTTGTGAATTCTTCCCAAGTTAGTTTATAAATTCAATATAATTCTAAATAAAATCCAAATATGACTATTTGTGGAACTAAACAGACTGATCTTAAAATTCATATAGAAGAGGAAAAGGACAAGGCAATTTTGAAGATACAGAACAAAATAGAAAGACTGTCCCACCAGATATCCACTTAGTTTAAAGATACAGGGTTTGAGATGGCCTGATATTGGTGTAGGGATAGACAAATTGGTGAATGGAACAGAAAAGAGACCCCAGAAAGAGGTTCATGAATATATGCAGATTTGATATATTCCAAGGTGGCATTACAAATGAACTATTCAATAAGTGAGGAAATTTATTGGTAAGGATCCAAATAATGCACCTGGACTCACCTCTCCATTGGGAGCCCCAGTCGCTACTGACATTTCTTCATCTCCTAACACTTCTAGTTGTCTCAGTCTTACCACAGAGCAAGAGTTCAACTTTGGTGTGGCCTCCATTGCTCCCAGCACAGCAGAAGACACAGTGGCTCTGATGCTCAGGTCCCACCCTACCAGACTCATGGAGGATATGGCTTTTCCATCACTATCAGGCTCAAATAAAGCATCAAGCACCATATAACAGCCCTGGAGACTGGCTTCCCCACTGGGTTGGTGTAACAACACAGAAGTGACTTAACTTCCAATGGAACAAACTTCAACCGAGAACAGGGAGGAGAAAAGAGGAGGCAGAAGATAAATTGTTCAACCTTCCTCTTCTCTCTGATGGACTGTTCTGAGGTGTGGTGCTTCCATAGAACCTGCTGGGAAGATGTCCTGGGTGACCAAAGCTGGATTTCCTTGGGAAGCTGTGGCCAGCTTGGTAACATATCAACTTGTACTTGCTTTCTTTCCTCCCACACCTCACTTCCCTTTTCCCTAATTATTGCTGCCCGGGCATTGCCCCTCTCAATACCTTAGCATGTAGGTGGTACCTCAGGCTCTGTTTTTCAGAGAACCTGGGGTAAGACGACTGTATATACAGGAAAAAAGAAAGGAAAAAACAAAGTTAGGTTCCTATCCCCAAAACATACGAAAGACCATATCTAAGTGAAACAAAGACCTAAATGTGAAAAGTAAAGTTTCAAAACATTTTGAAGAGAACGTAAGGAGAATCTTTCTCAGAATAAGCAAGTATTTCCTAAAACCCAAAAGCATAAACCATGACAGAAAAGATTGATAAATATGATTAACTCTATTTTAAAAACATTTATTCAACAAAATAGGACATGAACAAAGATAAATTACAAGCTGCAATCTGAGAAAGATATTTGCAATTCATTTAACTGACAAAGATGGGTATCTAGAGTTTAACAAAATTTCTGCAAATCAAGAATAACAGATAAATAATAGAGAAATGGGCAAAGGACAGAAGCAAGCAATTTCTAGAAGAGGACATCTGGATGGCCAATAAACATATGAAAAGATAATGAACCTCATTATAGATAAGGCAAATCAAAATAAAACCACTTGAGATACCATTTCACACCCACCTAACTGGGAAAAAAAATTTAGACTGATAACATGAGTGTTGAATATAGAGCAATGAACTCACTCACTGCTAGTGAGAGCATAAATTGTTACAACCATATTAGAAAATAATTTGACAATATACTTGTGAAGATGTGCATGCCCTTTGTCCCCCAAATTCCATTTCTTGTTATATTTGCTAGGCTAGAGAAACTCTCACATATATATATACAAGGAGATATATGAAGGAATGATCACTACAGTATTGTTTGTAATGGGAAAAAAATGGAAATAACCCAATTATTCAACCAGAGAGAAAATAAAATAAATAAGTTTTGGAATATTTGCAAAATAGAATACAATGCAGCAGTTCAAATGAGTAAACTAGAGCTACAAATATGAACAAGGATAAATCTCAAACACATAATAATGAGAGAAAATTACAGTATGATACAGTTTATACATAGATTCAAAACATGTAAAACAAAGCCACATATATATATTTATTGGTACACATATTACTAAGTATAAAAATGCATAGGGGAAAGCTAAACACTGAATTCAGGTTAGTTGTTACGGATGGGGAGAGTGGAATAGAAATGAAATCGGTGTGGAGTGTGCAGGAGGTTTCAACTCTATCTGTAATATTGATTCCTTTTTGAAAAATCTGAAGCAAGTATGGTAGCATTCATACAGCTGAGTGTGGGAACAGGTGTCCTTTCTATTTTTCTCCTTCTATGTTTGCAACATTTCATTAAATTGTTTTTAAACTTAGTGGAATGCTTTGAAAAGACAATAAAGACTGCGTTACTGAAAAACAAAAAAACAAAAACTATCATTGAAATAAGTGTGGGCAAAACAATTGTAAAAAGTTGGGTAAATAATTCTAAGTAAAGTCCTGCACACAGATTTCTTTCCCAGGTGTGTTTAAGCTCTTGCTCCACTTTAAAGAAACCCAAACTGGAAATCATAAAAATGCATGCTGTGAGTGTGGTATGTTCCAGAAAGATAATGCAGAGCTCCAATCCATGGACTCATTCTCAACGTTGTTTTACATTAAAACATTGGTGAATAAATATATATAAACATGCTCAAAGTTAAAATAAAATATTTAAAGTAAATATAGATGACATTTTGTGATTTCTGAGTTTAACTGAATTATTCCATTTCCAGTCCTGATCCTGTTGGATAAGAAGCCTTCTACTGCAGTCATTCCAGATCTATTAACACATAGTAAAAGCTTCTGTGCTCTGCATCGAACTAGATGCTGGTGGTCCCCTGAACCAAAGAGGTGGGGGGTGCAAACATCTTGGGCAGAGGATTAAATGGGAACAAACTGAGCAAAACATGAGCAGGAAACAGCATGGATTTCTCCTACTAGAAGGTGTAGGAGGAGGGGAGAGAGAAGGTTGGGAAGATAGTTTATGGTAAGACTTAAGAAAGAGGTACTTGAATTTTGTCCTAATCTCAATTTTAACATACTGTAGTTTCCAAATTGAAAGCATTTTATTCATTGTTGTGTCAGAAAGTTGTCATGTCAGACAGTAGTCATCTCCAGTTTTCAAAGCACTCTGAATAAGCTTACTCTGATGTCTTTTCTAAGAATAACAAATTAAGTGCGATAAGAGTTATCTCTTTAACCTTCTATGATAATTGGTAAGTTGTTATATTTCTTTTTAAATAAATTTTTATTGACTCAAAAAGTTCATGCACCTTAAAAAAATAAACACATTACAAATTAGGCCATGATTCCCTTTGACCACCACCCCAATCCCAGTCCTCACTTCCCATGTATAACCAAAGTTAAGACCGATAACCCTTGGAGCTAGAGTATCCAAGCCTGAGTCTGGATTGGGCAATTTACTCATGACTTTGGACAGGTTATTTAATCTCTCTTCATCTTAAAGAGTTGTTGTAAGGATAGAACGAGTTAAATCGTACAAAGGGCTTAGAGCAATTTCTTTTAATATTATAGAAAGCACTCAATATCATGTTAATGGCCATCATTCACTATTATTTTCAGTTCAGTAGTATCTCAGACTTTCTCTAATGTTTTAAATAAGACATATGTGCAGATAACATTGTTTTATGTGTTTCTTTTTACAAAATGGTATCATATCAAACATATTGTTCCGCAGCTTTGTTTTGTCACCCAATAATAAATCCTGGAGGTCATTCTCTATACATAGAAATGAACCTTTTCTTTTAAATTTTACATAGCCAGTCCACTTCTGAATAGACCTTAGACCTTTAGATTGTTCCCTGTTTGTCCTACAATGACAGTACTACAATGAACACCTTTGTACAATCGTCTTGTGCACATGGGTAAGTTCTTTACTCTGGTAGATGCCTACAGGGGGAATTCCTAAATCATAGTATACACACTTTTTTGTTTGTTTGTTTGCTGTGGATTTGTCGTATATGGCCTTTATTATGTTGAGGTAGGTTCCCTCTGTGCTCACTCTCTGGAGAGTATTTATCATAAATGGGTGTTGAATTTTGTCAAAAGCTTTTTCTGCATCTATTGAAATGATCATATGGTTTTTATTCTTCAATTTGTTAATATGGTGTATCACACTGATTGATTTGTGTATATTGAAGAATCCTTGCATCCCTGGGATAAATCCCACTTGACCATGGTATATGATCCTTTTAATGTGTTGTTGGATTCTGTTTGCTGGTATTTTGTTGAGGATTTTTGCATCTATATTCATCTGTGATATTGGTCTATAATTTTCTTTTTTTGTAGTATCTTTGTCTGGTTTTGGTATCAGGGTGATGGTGGCCTCATACAATGAGTTTGGGAGTGTTCCTTCCTCTGCAATTTTTTGGAAGAGTTTGAGAAGGATGGGTGTTAGCTCTTCTCTAAGTGTTTGATAGAATTCACCTGTGAAGCCATCTGGTCCAGGACTTTTGTTTGTTGGAAGATTTTTAATCACAGTTTCAATTTCATTACTTGTGATTGGTCTGTTCATATTTTCTATTTCTTCCTGGTTCAGTCTTGGAAGGTTATACCTTTCTAAGAATTTGTCCATTCCTTCCAGGTGGTCCATTTTATTGGCATAGAGTTGCTTGTAGTAGTCTCTTAGGATGCTTTGTATTTCTGAGGTGTCTGTTGTAACTCATCCTTTTTCATTTCTAATTTTATTGAGTCTTCTTCCTCTTTTTCTTGATGAGTCTGGCTAATGGTTTATCAATTTTGTTTATCTTCTCAAAGAACCAGCTTTTAGTTTTATTGATCTTTGCTATTGTTTTCTTTGTGTCTATTTCATTTATTTCTGCTCTGAGCTTTATGATGTCTTTCCTTCTACTAACTTTGGGTTTTGTTTGTTTTTCTTTCTCTAGTTCCTTTAGGTGTAAGGTTAGATTGTTTATTTGAGATTTTTCTTGTTTCTTGAGGTAGGCTTGTATTGCTATAAAGTTCCCTCTTAGAACTGCTTTTGCTGCATCTCATAAGTTTTGGATCGTAGTGTTTTTGTCGTCATTTTTCTCTAGGTATTTTTTGATTTCCTCTTTGATTTCTTCAGTGATCTCTTGGTTATTTAGTAACGTATTGTTTAGTCTCCATGTGTTTGTGTTTTTTACGTTTTTTTCCCTGTAATTGATTTCTAATCTCATAGCGTTGTGGTCAGAAAAGATGCTTGTTATGATTTCGATTTTCTTAAATTTACTGAGGCTTGATTTGTGACCCAAGATGTGATCTATCCTGGAGAATGTTCCGTGCGCACTTGAGAAGAACGTGTAATCTGCTGTTTTTGGATGGAATGTCCTATAAATATCAATTAAATCTATCTGGTCTATTGTGTCATTTAAAGCTTATGTTTCCTTATTAATTTTCTGTTTGGATGATCTGTCCATTGGTGTAAATGAGGTGTTAAAGTCCCCCACCATTACTGTTTTACTGTCAATTTCCTCTTTTATAGCTGTTAGCAGTTGCCTTATGTATTGAGGTGCTCCTATGTTGGGTGCATATATTTTTATAATTGTTATATCTTCTTCTTGGATTGATCCCTTGATCATTATCTAGTGTCCTCCCTTTTCTCTTGTAACATTCTTTATTTTAAAGTCTATTTTATCTGATATGAGTATTGCTACTCCAGCTTTCTTTTGATTTCCATTTGCATGGAATATCTTTTTCTATCCCCTCACTTTCAGTCTGTATGTGTCCCTATGTCTGAAGTGGGTCTCTTGTAGACAGCATATAGATGGGTCTTGTTTTTGTATCCATTCAGCGAGCCTGTGTCTTTTGGTTGGAGCATTTAATCCATTCACATTTAAGGTAATTATCGATATGTATGTTCCTAGTACCATTTTCTTAATTGTTATGGGTTTGTTTTTGTAGGTCCTTTTCTCTCTTGTGTTTCCCACTTAGAGAATTTCCTTTAGCATTTGTTGTAGAGCTGGTTTGGTGGTGCTGAATTCTCTTAGCTTTTGCTTGTCTGTAAAACTTTTGACTTCTCCCTAGAATCTGAATGAGATCCTTGACGGGTAGAGTAATCTTGGTTGTAGGTTGTTCCCTTTCATCACTTTAAATATATCATGTCACTTCCTTCTGGCTTGTAGAGTTTCTGCTGAGAAATCAGCTGTTAACCTTATGGGAGTTCCCTTGTATGTTATTTGTCGTTTTTCCCTTGTTGCGTTCAATAAATTTTCTTTGTCCTTAATTTTTGTCAATTTGATTACTATGTGCCTCGGCATGTTTCTCCTTGGGCTTATCCTGCCTGGGACTCTCTGCGCTTCCTGGACTTGGGTGGCTATTTTCTTTCCTGTGTTTTAGGGAAGTTTTTGACTATAACCTCTTCAAATATTTTCTCGGGTCTTTTCTCTCTCTCTTCTCCTCTGGGACCCCTATAATGTGAATGTTGTTGCATTTAATGTTGTCCCAGAGGTCTCTTAGGCTGTCTTTATTTCTTTTCATTCTTTTTTTTTTAATTCTGTTCCACAGCAGTGAATTCCACCATTCTGTCTTCCAGGTCACTTATCCATTCTTCTGCCTCACTTATTCTGCTATTGATTCACTCTAGTGTATTTTTCATTTCAGTTATTGTATTGTTCATCTCTGTTTGTTTGTTCTTTAATTCTTCTAGGTGTTTGTTCTTTAATTCTTCTAGGTCTTTGTTAAACATTTCTTGCATCTTCTCGATCTTTGCCTCCATTCTTTTTCCGAGGTCCTGGATCATCTTCACTATCATTATTCTGAATTCTTTTTCTGGAAGTTTGCCTATCTCTACTTCACTTAGTTGTTTTACTGGGGTTTTATCTTGTTCCTTCATCTGGTACATAGCCCTCTGGCTTTTCATCTTGCCTATCTTTCTGTGAATGTGGTTTTTGTTCCACAGGCTGCAGGATTGTAGTTCTTCTTGCTTCTGCTGTCTGCCCTCTGGTGGATGAGCCTATCTAAGAGGCTTGTCTACACACATTTTAAATTTCAGTCTATGCTGCCAATTTGCCCTCCAGAGAGGCTATACCAATTTATATTCCTACCAGCAGTCTCTGAAAATTACCCATTTCACCTTTGTGAAAGTTTTTCATATCCTTTTTAACACAATATTAACAAACTTTTAAATTCCTTTAAAATCTGATGGGTGAAAAAGAAATTTTTTTTGGCCTCATGGCTTATGGGATTTTAGTTCTCAGACCAAGAATCGAACCCAGGCCCTCAGCAGTGAGAGCGCAGAGTCCTAACCACTGGACTGCCATGGAATTCCCAAAATTTTTTATTTTAAATTTTCCTGATTCCTAGGAGAGTTGGTCGAACGTATATTTTAATATGTATATCAGCCACTTGTGTTTTCCCATTTGTAAATTGTCTGTTGGTATCCTATGTTCTTTTCCTTTTTAAATTAATTATAGCAGTTTTTTATACATTTTGAGTCTTAATTCTCTGATACTTATGCTATAAATATTTTCTCTCAGTCTGTTACCTGCCTTAAGCTTTAGATACCATAAACATATTTATTGTTTTACAGAAGTTTTTATGACTGATATAGTCAAATGTATAACTTTTCTTTTAAATCTTTTTTCTATTTGAATCTTCTTCCACAAGATTTTCTTTACTCCAAAGGCCATAAACATTTTGCTACAGTTTTTTCCTAATAAATTCATAGCATTTTTAAAAAACATATTTATTTTTAATTTTTTTTTTAACTTATTTTTTGGCCACCCCATGCAGCATGTGGGATCTTAGTTCCCCGACCAGGGATCAAACCTGCAGCCCTGCATTAGAAGCGCAGAGTCCTAACCACTGGACCAACAGGGAAGTCCCTCATAGCATTTTCTATATTTAGGTTTTTAATTTATCAGGAAGGTATATTTTTAGTGATATTGGTAAGACTCTACCTTGACTCTTTTCCTCAATAGGACTTTCAACACCATTTTTTGGGTATCAACTTTATTGAGAGATAATTCACATATTTATTGAGAGATAATTCACATTCAAAATGTACAATTCAGTGCTTTTTAGTATATTCACAGAGTAGCACAATAATCACTACAATAAATTTTGGAATACTTTTATCATCCCCAAAAGAAACCTTGTACCCTTTTTACCCCAACTCTTCCTGCTGCCCTGGACAACCATTAATCTACTTTCTGTCTCTACAGATTTGCCTGTTCTGGACATTTCATATAAATGGGATCACACAACATGTGGTTCTTTGCGACTGGCTCCATTCACTTAGCATGATGTTTCAATGATCATCCATGTTGTAGCATGTATCTGTATTTCATTCCTTTTTATTATCAAATAATATGCCACTGTATGGCTATACAACATTTTATTTATCCATGCATCAGTTGATGGACATTTGGGTTATTTCTATGTTTTAGTTATTATGAATGGCGCTATGATGAACATTATGGCCCTAAACAATCACTGACCTGGTTCCTGTCACTGTTGGTTAGTATTCCCTTTTCTAGAATTTCATATAAATGAAATCATATAGTATGTATTCTCTTGTGTCTGGCTTTTTCCATTGAGCATATTGTTTTTATGATTCACCCATGTTATTGTACATATCTGTAGTTCACACGTTTTTATGGCTGAATAGCATTCCATTTTGTAGAAACATCCCCAAATTTTTAAATTTTCATGAAATCTAATTTACCAATTTTTAAAAATTTTTATGCTTTTTGGATCTTATTTACAATGTGCCTTTAAAATTTATTCATTGGGAAACTTTCCCTTCCACTCCAGATGAATCTTGGGCATTCACATGACGCTTAGATAATAAAGGGTCCCATGGTCATGACAGTCTCTGTTCAGGCATTAGAATGCCCAATTATATAATAATCAAAATGACAAACTTTATTTAAAGTGAAAACTCCTCTCCTCCCCTAACTTGGACCTTCTGCATGAATACTTACAGCAGGAACGGAGGGCGGTAGGGCCATAGTTACATTCTCATTTTCCACCTTGGGTATCTATCTCCTTCTCTTCCAGCTGGCTCTCTCACGTTTGGGAGAGAAACACTCTTGTTAAATAGTCTCATGTTCTCTGGGGTTGGCAAATATTAAAAGCTGACTCTTTCTCTCTTGAGCTATGTTTGTGGGTTCTGCAGAGGCTCCCAGTAGGAACATTCTGTTGTTCTTGCCATTATGCAGGTGACACCATTTCCCTTCCATTGGCCTCTCCCATCTCAGCTTTTGGTTTTTGGTGGTCCATGCTACACAGGGTCATTCTGTTGGAGTCCCATGGCTTTTCCAGGCAGTTCTCTTGGGCAGGATTTGAAAGGATTTAAGCCAGCTCTCCCTCCAAAGAAATCTTTCACCCTGACTGACTCTTGGAGTACAGGCCACTTGACTCATTTCCCCTTTACCCTTGTGATAGGATCAGCTAGCCAGCCCATCTCTGCCTTTCACATGTTCCACGTGTGAGTCAGACACTTGTCCACTACCTGGAGGAGTTATATATCAAGGTATCCAGATTGTCCCATTGAAATGGCTCCCTCTTAACTTGAGGAGAACGCGAATGCATCCCCTACCCCTGCTCACTGAGATAGAGGAGGAGAGACACTCACAGCATAGCTCTTTCCAGAAGAGTCCTCTTTACAAAGTCCTGCACCAACAACTTTTACACCCTGAGGGTAAGGGAGTTGAGAATTGTGAAACTAGGTTTCGACTCCCTACTCTGAAATTCTTACAAAATGGTCTACTGACAACATTGTTATCTAATATCTACTGCCTTGGTGTTTCTGGCTGAAACTTCCAATTTAAAGTCTTTTTACACTTGCATTTGTTGGCTAAACGCTACTTGGATGTGATGTATTATTCTTTTACTATCTTAATGGATTAAATTTGCCAATGTTTTATTTAAGATTATGGAATCCATGTTCACAAATGAAATTGACCTATAATTGTGCTTTTTTTTGTACTGACCTTGTGTCATCTAGCAGGATAGAAATTTGCATACCATAACTCAGAGGTACAAAAGAAAGAATATAATGTTCATTGTTTTTCACAATTAATTCTTAGACTCAAGCCTCTACTCCTGCTAGTAGCAGAGAAAACATTGTGTTTAAGTCTTTATGAGTTTAAATTAAATTTTGTCCATTTAGAATTTACATTTCCTGCTGGCTGTTTTTCTCCCTCATTAAGAGCGGGGGGAGGAAACCCACACTGTCCTGTGGTCTTCCCTGATCCCACTTCTGAAGCCCACCAAGGGAAGGCTGGTTCCACCTTATCTTTTGGAGTATCATTCTGATGTCTACTATTGATTCATCCTCCCTGCATTCTGAACTTCCCTCATGTCAACTTCAGGCAGGGAAATCATTCAAATTATTAAGAAGGGAAAATGCTTTAAGTGATGTTTCTAAACATTTTAACTAGCCTACTTACATTTACATCCAAGACATTTATTCTTATGCTTTTGTTGCTAAATCAAGATCCAATCACATATAATGGTCCTCCACTACACTGGCACTATTTCCTCCAAGTGCTTTAATCAGCTCCTCAGAATCCTCTTGTGAAACCTATGCTAATAACTATTACATATAATAGCTATGGCCCAGGTGCCTTACTTATATTTCTTTTCTTGCAATAACCCAGTGGAGTATATAATTCCATTGCCATTTTACAGAAAAATAAATTGAGGCCCAGAAAGTTGGCTGTATTAGTTAGGATACAGGCTAAGTTGCTGTAACAAAGAGATACCAAAATACAGTGACTTGAACAAGGTGGAGGTTTATTTCTCTCTCATAAAACACAACAGTTAGACAAAAAGTCCAGGATGGCAGGTGGCTTTGCCTCACACAGTTATCCAGGGACCCAGTAGTTTCTTGCTACTCCACCATGGTCAAGGGCATTATCCTCATCTGTATCGTAAAAGCTGGCTCACCACTACCCAGGCATGTCCCAGCCTGTGGGAAGGAGAAAGAGAGAGGATGAAGGACAGGCAGTTCCTTTTTTCAGGAAATTGCACAAGGACCCTTCAGCTCACATCCCATTGTCCGGAAAGATCACAGTCACATGGCCACAACTAACTGCAAGAGAGACTGAAAAATGTAGCCTCTACTTAGTAGCCACTAGCCAAGGTAAAACTAGTGGTGGATAGGTATGGTGGTGATTCTATTACTAAAAGAAGAAGGAAATCATGGGTGTTGGGAATTGTTTAGGCATCTCTGCCACAGAATCCAATGTGATTCTCTCCTTCCAAAATTGGAGCAGTGTGTCCCGATGAAAAACTACATTTCCCATTGCCCTTACAGAGAGGAGCAGCCAGATAGACAGAAGCAGAAGTCACTGGGTGGGGCTTCGTGGAAAGTTTTGGTTGCTCTTCAGCCTTCCTGCTGCCTGGAAAGCAGATGAGGTGGCTAGAGCAACAAAAGCCATATCAGATCATGAGTGACCTAGAATATGGAAGCTGTGTGCTAAAGATCGTGGGGCATGCAGAAAGGAAGAACCTAGAAACTTAATGATCAAGGAGCCACCACAAGTCCTGAACTGCTTAATTCTGCACTTCTTTATTTTGAGGAAGAAGTAAGACTCTTTCATAGTTAAATTGCTTTAATTAGAATCTTCTGCAAATAACCAAATGTAATTCCTAACTAATTCTAATTATTCAGTTAAGCAATATATTTGAAGTCATGCAGCTAGTAAGATGCTCATACTCAGATTTACCTAGCTCCAAAGTCCATATTCTTGCCTCTCCAGGATTATATTAGTCTTTCACAAGACAGAAATGGCTTCCTTTTAAAAAGACTCTCCAATACAATGAAGAAAGAGTAGTTGGCTCCACCGTATTTAGAAAGATATTTATCCTTTACATGTAGGGTTCTTTCTATGAGAAAGCATTTTGGCTAGCAAAGTATTTCTTTGCATGCAACATGAAATTACAGTAAAGCACCATGAGCTGTCAAAGTAGACATGATTTGTTATTTCTTTTCCCTTTTTTTTTTTTGGCCACACACGCAGCTTGCCGGATCTCAGTTCTGCTACCAGGGACTGAACCCAGGCCACGGCCGTGAAAGTGCCGAATCCTAATCACTAGACCACCAGGGAACTCCTGACTTGTTATGGCTTATCTCTTAACTTTTCTATTAATATTAATTGGCTTCTTGTTCATTTCTTTTGTTGTCAGCTAGCATGTGTTGACAGACTAGCAGTATGAGGTTATCAGTGTTAAGGAAAATTAATGGGGAACATTTTTGAAATGTATAACATTCTATTCATCACTATAACTTTTTTCTCCATTGGGAAAAAAATTCACAAGTATTTAACTTTAAGTCTAATATATTGGGTCTGTCTTATGGGACACATAATTGGAGATTCCCTGATCTATGTGATTGACTGATGGATGGGGCTTATACTTCCAGTATGGAAAAGATGTAGAAGATAAGAAATAGGCTTTGAGAGCCATCATGGCCCTATGAGCCTGGATAAAGGCTTTAGCCTTTCTTGTTTAGAGATCATTTGGTTAGAGTAGGAAATCAACCACATGAACTATTTAACCTGCATTTTCTAAATTGCTACTGGGCAAAATATCACTAGAATTAGTGAGGAAAATTGTGCTACTTTTCTGGGCAAAATACCAAAAAGTGGCATAAGTTGTTTAGGGAGGTTTATTAAATAATATTGTTATTATTAGCTCTTTTGGGGAAAAGGAGAAATGATTGTCTGAGGCTGAAAATGTTTAGATTTAGAATGTCCTGTGTGGCATAAAGGAAATAGGTAAAACTGTGATTTATCAGCAAATGTCACTTTTCAGTTTTAGGATTTTGTGGTAGATAGAATAACGACCCTCCAAAGATGTTCATGTTCTAATCCCCAGAACTTGTGAATATGTCACCTTACATGACAAAAGGGACTTTGCAGATATGATTAAATTAAAGGTTTTAAAACAGGGAGATTATTCTAGATAATCTTGGTGGGCCCCATGTAATAACAAGGGTCCTTAAGAGATGGAAGAGGAAGGCTGAAGAGAGAGAAAGAGGGGATTGACTATGAAAGCAGAGGTTAGTGTGATACCATAGCTGGAAGGCGGCCATGAGCTAAGGAATGCAGATAGCCATAAGAAGTTGAAAAAGGCAAGGAACCGATTCTCCCCTAGAACCTTCAGAAGGAACGCAGCCCTGCCAACACTTGATTTTAGCCCCATAAGACCCATTTCAGACTTCTGACCTCCAGAAGTATAAGATAATAAATTTGTGTTGTTTTGAGCCACTAACTTTATGGTAATTTGTTATAGAAGCAATAAGAAATAGCATATGTTACAGCAACAATAGGAAACAAATATAGACTTCAATCTTTTGCGGGAGTACGCAAGGTAAAATAGCTGAATCAGTAAGAAATGGGACCCCACCTATTCTGCTCCCAATCTCCCTCACCACTTTTTAATGAGTTTGTTGTAGATGTAAATATGCAAATCAAGAATGAACTCTGCCTCTTTGGAAAAATGGCTTATTCTAGGATTGGGATGGGAAATATACAACATGCACCTGAAGCATCTTGTAGTGCTAAAAAACAAAACAAACAAAAACAAAAGAGAAAAACACAATAAGACAAAGATGGGGATATGCCAAAGGGACCATGGGGGGCTTCCCTGGTGGCACAGTGGTTGAGAATCTGCCTGCCAATGCAGGGGACACGGGTTCGAGCCCTGGTCTCGGAAGATCCCACATGCTGCGGAGCAACTAGGCCTGTGAGCCACAATTACTGAGCATGCGCGTCCAGAGCCTGTGCTCCGTAACGAGAGAGGCTGCAATAATGAGAAGCCTGCGTACCGTGATGAAGAGTGGCCCCCACTTGCCGCAACTAGAGAAAGCCCTCGCACAGAAACGAAGACCCAACACAGCCATAAATAAATAAAAATAAATAAATTAAAAAAAAAAAAAAGGGACCATGGGAACCAACTGAAAGAGCTCCTAATGGTCAAAGTTGGAACAATTCAAACAATAAAATAATCAAATCAGTATTGGGTTATAACCCAACATATAAAACAAATATCCATAAGAATCCAATTTGAGTTTCTCCTTCTGAATTCTAAGCATGTGGCCAGATGAAAAGCTACAAGTAAGAAGTCAGTGGGTGGTATAAATAAGTGACTGAATAAATAAGTCAATGGGGAAGACGAGACATACATCCTGTGCAAAAAAATTCCAAATAATTTATGTAGATGTTCTGCCCTCAAGGAGGTGGAGCATAACTCCCCATCCCTTACATGCGAGCTGCACACAGTAACTTCCTTCCAAACAGAGAAGTATGGAAAGGGGGGAAAAAAGAGTAATTTCATGGTGGAAACACCTGACCAACACTACCTCAGCCAGGTGATCAAGGTCAACATCAGTAGTCCTAAGTTATGTTGATGGTATCTTTTCTTGATATGATGTGATGAAAAATGGTACCTTACTTCTCTGGTCTTCCTCCCAAAAGGCCATAACCCCTGTCTAATCATGAGAAAAACATCAGACAAATCCAGTTGAGAGACATCCTACAAAACACTTGACCAATTTTCCTCAAAACTCTCAAGGTCACCAAAAACAAGGTAAGTTCTGAGAAAGTGGCACAGCCAAGAGGAGCCTAAGGAAATATAACAAGTAAATGTCATGTCGTATCCTGGATGGAATACTGGAACAGAAAAAGGGCATTTGGTAAAAACTAAACAAATCTCATCACCTCACACCTGTTAGACTGGCCATCATCAAAAAGACAAGAGATAACAAATGCTGGCATAGATGTGGAGAAAAGGGAACCTTTGTGCACTCTTGGTGGGAATGTAAATTGGTGCAGACACTGTGGTAAACAGTATGGAGATTCCTCAAAAAGTTTAAAATAGAACTACCGTATGATCCAACAATTCCACTTCTGGGACTATATCCAAAAGAAATGAAAACACTAGCTCAAAAAGATATCGGCACCCCAATGTTCATTGCAGCATTATCTACAATAGCCAAGACACTAAAACAACCCAAGTGTCCGTCAATGGATGAATGGATAAAGAAGCTGTGGTATATATACACAATGGAACACTATGAAGACATAAAAAAAAACAAGGAAATCCTACTATCTGTGACAACATGGGTGGACCTTGAAGGCATTATTCTCAGTGAAATAAAGCAGACAAAGAAAGACCAAAACTGTGTGATCTCATTTACATGTGGAATCTAAAAAAACAAAACAAACAAAGCACCAAATTCACATAAAAAGAAAACAGATTTGTGATTACCAGGGCAGGGGGTGGAGGGAGGGAGAACTGGAGGAAAGTGGTCAAAAAGTACAAACTTCAGCTTATAAGATAAATAAGTGCTAGGGATGTAATGTACAACATGATGACTATAGCTAACACTGTTGTATGATATATAGGTAAGTTGTTAAGAGAGTAGATCCTAAGAGTTCTCATCACGAGGAGAATTGTTTTTCTTTTTACTGTATCTATATGAGAAGATAGATGTTAACTAAACTGATACGGTAATCATTTCATAATACATGTAAATTAAACCATCATGCTGTACACCTTAAAGCTAACACAGTGATGCATGTCAATTATTTCTCAACCAAACTAGAAGGAAAAAAGCAAAACAAATCTGAATAAGGTATAGACTTTAGTTAACAATAATGTATCAATATTGTTTCATTAACTATAACAAGTGTACCACACGAATGTAAAATGTTACTAATAGGAGAAACTGAGTTTGGGATTTATGGGAATTCTGTTTACTACCATTGCAAAATCTAAATTTTTCTGTAAATCGAATACTGTTAAAAATATATATAAACCTTATTTTAAAAAAAGAAAAAAAAGTGAATCCTGGTTTCTGATGTAGTACCCTTAAGGAGAATGAGCCAAAGATAAGCAAGTTCTTGATTTTGTGTCAATTGGCATGTGAATACCATACTCTGGGATGGTCCCACTCTATTCTTTGGTTTTCCCTAAAATAAAACCCTCCAGGATCTCTGGACAAGAATTCAGAAGCTGCCAAGTAATTATTCAGTAATTGTTATCATCCCCATACCCTGTGCCAGCCACAGTTATTCCAAAGGAGGAAGGGACCCTGGGATGCAGTGTCGGAAGAAAGCAGGACGGGCAGACTATGTTCTTCTTTGCTTACTGAACCCCTAATGAACAGTTTTCTGCCTAGTATTATGAGCACTTAATTTGTTTTGTCCCAAGGGGTGGGTTAGAAAGGGAGGAAATGTGTCGTTTCACTGCTGAAACTTTAGGCCTCCTACGAGCCTGGGAAAAGGTCTTGGGCTTTGTTAATGGGGAAGGGAGGCTGGGTGGAGCAATGCTTCCTCTCAATTTCAAATCCCTTCCATTTGGCAGGAGCAGCGTTATTAGCATAATACTGGGGAAGACAGTAATTTATCTGACTGGTAAGTTTGGAAGGAGAAACTAGGCATGCACAGCAGAACACCTTCTTATCTCCTTTGGGGAGCAGGTCTGGCTACAGATAGCAGGCTCTCTGCTCTGCTTCTCCTTCATGTTGTGTGTTTCATAAATGTCCTTCCCTTATGGAGGAGTCCTACAGAAATTCAGTGACTTCTCTGACCATGTGGTAAATCTGTCTGACCCTGAGGTTCAGCATTAAGAAGACAGTTTGCCTCTCACATCTAAGACACATTCTCCAATACACTGAAAATAAACATTAATTTGTCCTCCATCTGCCAGCTCTTGTCTTGTTTATTAGGTGGTTCAGAACTTGTATGGAAAAGAGAAGCGTTATCAATCACCCCCAGAAGGACTAAGTTTTGGGGTAGTACTCCCCAGGGAAGCCATGGCCATGGTATACTGAAAGCAAGTGATTGCAGTAGGATGCCTTGACTCAGGACTCTTGTATTGGGACATAAGACTTGGTACGTAGACTGGGACCGTCTTTTGGAAATGGTGGTATTCAGAAAGACTTCCTAAGTGTCTCATTTGTCTTGTCTGCAGTCTCTGGGTATGTGATGTGTATTGCCCAGACCTAGACTAAGCCTTATCTCCTGTAAGCTAGGGCCCTTTCTCCTATTCTCATAGACAACTAAGAGGGCACACAGAATCTAAGCTGTGCCATCAACAAAGTACACATTGTATCTTATGAATATGAACAATACTGTAGATCAAGCAAGGTCAGGAGGTCCCGCTAACCTTTGGGCCACATTTTGGTACATCCAGAATGGCCACAACATAATTCTTTACGCTAGCATTACCACTGATTTGTTATTTGTATACAGCCTCTGTAGGTACCACAAAGAACTTTACTGGGTGAGTAGGTCTTTTTGGATATATTTCCCTTGAGATGTGATATCAGACCAAAATATATATATACATAGCAAGTCATGGGAAACATTTAGTTGTATCTCAAGTCTCATACCTAGATTGAAAGGAACATTTAGTGAGCCCATGACTAAATTATTTCACAGTGCTATCTGTCATGCCCCTGTGCCCAGCCATCACACACCTTCCTGGAAAACAAGTGTGGATGTTGTAGCTACACCTCTGGTCTTCACCAGCGTGGGTTTGTTTCCTCTTGGTAGTTGGCTCAGTTCAGCTAATTTGAGCTTGATCCAGGTGTTTGTCTGTGAGTTTCTTGAACACCTTGTGCCACTTCCAATGAGACTATGGAATTAGCATTTTAGAGCTGGCCTTAGAGGTTAGTTAATTTAAATAATAGGTTATCTAATTTTAAACCCTTCACTTTACACTTAAGGCTAGTGAGGTTTAAGTGACTTTCCTAATGTCACATTGCTGGCTAGTTAGCAGTGCTAGGCAGGACAAGAACTTGGGTCCCCTAGTTCAGTGTTTTTTCCTACTACCTGTGCTGCCTCCTCTATATTCAACCTGATCTCTGCTGTGTACAGTACATTCACTTCCACTGAACATGACTAATTTATATGATGCTGTCAAATAACAACTGTTCCTAGGAACCTGTAGCTGCCTTCAGGATTAAAAAAATAAAATTGGAAGGCTTCAGCAAGACAAAATAAATACCAAACACTGATAGTATGATGTCAGCTTCCCAGGCAAGGAGGGACACTATTAATTTTTCCAAGTAATGGGTGTGAGTCATCTAACTTTTGCTTTTTACCAAGAATTTAGCTCAGCAGGTACAGGACTGACTCTCAGTTGGCAGATCAGTTTGAAAGCCAGTCATTGAAAGCCAATGAAAGTTGTTTCATTTCCATTGCTGAAATTATCTTTTCTTTTATTTCCTTTAATCTGATCAGTCAGAGCTAAGCTCCTGTGGTTAGGGGCACCTACTTCACTGTTCTCGCTATCTCTACACTAGGTCCTTCTAATCCTCTGTGCTGTAGTCAGGAACTCGTCAGGACACATCCTTTCCACACCTCCCTCTTACCCTGTCTTATCCTTGGCTAGAACCCCATCTAGTTTTATTGATGATAACACAAAAGGAAAACAAAAGAATGTCTCTGGGTGGCAGATTAGGAAGCACCCCTACTCCTTCAGTTTCATGCCCTTCTGCAGAAAAATAGAATCATAGGGGAGCAGTATGAGAGATACAAATTGAGAAATGTGCACATGTGTTTGACCACCTTTGATTTCACTTAGTCACCGGTCCAGAGGACATACCACGTGGCACCAGTATCCACATTCTCTTCTATTGCTATTGAAGGTAGTGCCTACTGGGATGTAACTGGGATTTGGATATTGCTGGAGTATAGTGAGATAACACCTCTTCCAGTTTTCTACTGCACTCTCTGTTTTGCCTGTTGAGAAGACTTCTAGGGAAAGAACTCAAACCATATCCACGATTCATGTATAGGTATGTCTGAAGAGATGGGGAAAACAGGCAGGGGGAGAACTGACAGAGGCAAACTGTAGGCAGGACTCCAGATTCCTAGGAGAGCATTCATCACGAAATGGTGTGGTCTGACCAGCCACAAGCAGCATCAGGGCTGGAGGACTGGTCAGCATGGTAGTTGTAGACCAACATGGTGGCTATTACCCAAACTTGTCCAGACCCAGCTACTGCCCATTGGTGTCTTGTATAAGTTCTGGGGAGGAGGGAGAGGGGCAGGTTTAGGCTGCAGGTAACACTAAAAGACCTGCCTTTGAGAGCTATCACAATCTAACTGTGTGATTAAATGTGAACATGGGTTACTTGGGCGTGGTAATGGTTAGTATCTCTGTGAGATGATTCTCATAGTTTTTCTTTGTTTTTATTTTCTATCTTGATGAATAATTTGCCAATTTCATAAAACAGAGAACCTAACAGGCTTTCCATTTACATAGCTGATTTCTGCATGCTTTTGATAATGCTGTCACATTTGTGACAGTCTTTCATTATTCTTTGCTCTGGCATATTGGGAGGGCATGTGAGGATGTTATAGTTAGATGGTGGGGTGGGGAGCCTGTGATCTTTGCTGTTCTCCCAGCATTATGTTTATGGTAGTGGCATCCCTCTGATACAATAGCAAACAGAAGAGAAGGAGCTGTTCCTTTCCTTTCCAAAGGAAACAGAAAGATCTTCACTACTGCTAGCCCTCAGGGAACCTTCATCTGAATTAGAAAAAGTCATCTGGGGGGAGTCACAGCTCCTGGGAGCATGGATTGGTACCCTTGTACAAGTAGAAGAAGGTGCTTCTTCCTCCTGGAGTATATGTGGGAGGGTGTATAACTTGAGCTTAGTGAACTGCATTTCATGCTAGATTTTAGTCCCCATGTGTGCCCTTGTGCACCAAACAACCCTCACAGCTGTGAATGATTGCACAACCGTATGTACTGGTCCCTGTCAGAGCATCTGAGAAGCTCATGGGCACATCTCCAAATAGAGCACTGAGAGGAGAGAGGTCCAGGAAAAAAACACAGCACAAGCATTGGCCTGAGCAGCAGAGTGGCCAACAGTGGTCCAGCTAAGTGGTATCAGTGTTAAGTGGCAGTCCAAGGGAATCATGGAGCAGGGATCCACACAGAAGGCAAGTACTGGTCAGTGTGGAGCAGTAAGAGTAGAAACAAGCAAAAGTATGAAGTAAAGCCTGGGCTGTTTGGTGGGGACACTTAAGATATTTACTGGGACTCTCAGGCCTTAGATGGGAGAGCGTGGTGGGTATGTCTTGTTTTGTCTGCCCAAACCTACACAAACTGTGTGAGCCTGGTGAAGCTGCTAATCACACCATCCTGCTTCACAGCCATAGGGCCCAGCCAACCAAGGTACCACATAGCCTTGGGCAGAATGACTGGTCCAGGGGTAGGCCGATCAAAATTCTTCTGGGGATTCTTTTCGTTTAGAGGTAGAAAAAAATGCACCTGGTCTTCCAAATAAAGCACATTGAGAATGTGAAGGGGTCTAACTTCCCTGCCATGTCAAAGGAAGGTGTCTCTTGTGGAAGAGAATGGGATCAACACACAGAAAGAAGAAGAGTGAGAGCGAGAATGAGAGCAAGAGAGAGAGAAAGCGAGAGAGAAAGGGAATGGAAGGGAAAGGGGTTGAAAGAGTGAGAAAGACCAATTTGGAAAATGTATATTAGTCCCTAGATCTAGTTGTGACTGAAGTCCATTCCTACACTTCCAAGGACTGAAAGCCAGTACATTCCCTTTTTGCTTATACTAGTTTAAACTGTATTTCTGACATTTGTAAATGAATGACTTCTAACTAATACAGGCAGGGAAGCTTGGAAGGGCTCTGAGCACTTGAGCTATGCAGCTATCTCTAACTCTTAAGTGACCTTTTGAAGCTGGGAACTTCGCTTCAATTCATTACAAATTGCCAATACATCTTCATCTCATCAAGAACACTAGAGGGGGTGTGGCCAAGATGGCAGAGTAGGAAGACCTTGAGCTCACCTCCTCCCATGTTGTTCCCCAACAATGTACAGAGCAACTATCAATGAGAATGACCTGAAGACTAGCAGAAAAGGTTTTCCACAACTAAAGCTATAAAGAAGGAACCACAATGAGACAGGTAGGAGGGATGGAGGTACAGTATAGTCAAGACTCAGGTAGGTGAACCACAAATGGGAGGATAATCACAATTGTAGAGATTCTCCCCAAGGAGCAAGGGATCCAAGCCCCACATCAGGCTCCCCAGCCCTGGGGTCCTGCACTGGGATGATGAGCCCCCCAGAATGTCTGGCTTTAAAGGGGGCTTGCATATGGGAGACCCAGAGGGCTGTGGGAAACAAAGACTCCACTCTTAAAGGGCCCCCACAAAATCTCATGCTCCAAGATCCAGTATAGAGCCTGGATCTTGAAAGGAGCCTGGGTCAGACCAAATTGCTGATCCTGGAGAGCCTCCAGGAGAATCAGGAAGCAACTGTGACTCCCCCTGGGGACAGAGATGTTGGTGGCAGCCATTTTGGGGAGCTCATTCTACCATGAAGACACCAGTGCTGGAAAGTGCCATTTTGGAGTCCTCCCTCTCCCTTATTAGCACTAGGGGCTCATCTGCCTACCAGCCAGTTGGCACCAGTCCTGGGACCCTGTGAGCTGCACAGCCAGCTGCCCCAGGACCCAGCCCTGCCTACCAGTGGGCTGGCAGCCTCTGCATCAGGCAGGACCTGGCAACCAGCCAGGCCAATATGCCCAATATGGTATTTACCAATATGCCCACAGTAGTTGACCCTTTTACAATAGAAGGGCCTATGCAGCCCACATAGAGGGCACCCCTAGAGCATATAGCTCTGGTGACCAGAGGGGCAGTGCCACTGGACTCCAAAGGATGTCACCTACGAAAAGCCAATTCTCCAAGATTGGGAAACAAAACCGACCTACCTGATACATAGAAATAAAAACAGAATTAGACAAAATGAGGTGATAGAAGAATATGTTCCAAATGAAGGAATAAAATAAAACCCCAGAAGAAGAACTAAGTGAAGTGGATGAAGATAAGCAATCTACCCAATAAAGAGTTCAAGGTGATGATCATAAAGATGCTCAATGAACTCAGGAGAAGAATGGATGAACACAGTGAAAATGTTAAAGAGTTATAAAATACAAAAAAGAACCACAGACAAAGAATGCATAACTAAAATAAAAAATACACTAGAAGGAAACAATAGTAGATTAGATAATACAGAGGACTGGATCAAGAGTAAGAAGAAGACAGAGTAATGGAAATCACCCAAGCTGAACAGAAAAAAGAAAAAAGAATTTAAAAAATGAGGATAGTTTAAGCAACCTCTGAGAAAACATCAAGTATGTTAACATTCACATTATAGGGATACCAGAAGGAGAAAAGAAAGAGAAAGGGGTAGAGGACTTATTTGAAAAGATAACAGCTGAAAACTTCCCTAACCTGAGAAAGGAAACAGATATCCAGGTCCAGAATCAAAGAGTCCCAAGTAAGAAGAATCCAAAGAGATCCACACCAAGACACATTGTAATTAACATGGCAAAAAATAAAGAGAGAATGTTAAAAGCAGAAAGGGAAAGGCAACTAGTTACATATAAGGGAACTACCATAAGACTACCAGCTGACTTTTTAGCAGAAACTTTGTAGGCAAGAAGGGAGTGGCACAATATATTCAAAGTGATGAAAGGGAAAAACTTACAAACAGGAATACTCTACCTGGCAAGGCTATCATTCAGATTTGAAGGTGAGGTAAAGAGTTTTACAGACAAGCAAAAGCTAAAAGAGTTCAGCACCACTAAACTGGTTTTACAAGAAATGTTAAAGGGATTTCTCTAAGTGGAAATGAAAAGACCAAAACTAGAAACATGAAAATTTCAAAAGGAAAAATCTCATTGGTAAAGGCAAATATACAGTAAAGGTAGTAGATCAACCACTTATAGAGCTAGTCAGAAGGTTAAGACAAAAGTAGTAAAATCATCTATATCCACAATAAGTAGTTCAGGGATACACAAACAAAAAGATGTAAAATACGAAGTCAAAAACATTAAATGTGGGGCAAGGGGTAAAAATGCAGGGTTGTTAGAATGCATTCAAACTTAAGAAGAGATTATCAACTTAATATAATCACATATATATGGGTTTTTTGTTTTTGTTTTTTTTTTTAAAATAAATTTATTTATTTATTTATTTTTGGCTGTGTTGGGTCTTCGTTTCTGTGCGAGGGCTTTCTCCAGTTGCGGCGAGCGGGGGCCACTCTTCATCGCAGTGCGCGGGCCTCTCACTGTCGCGGCCTCTCCCGTTGAGGAGCACAGGCTCCAGACGCGCAGGCTCAGTAGTTGTGGCTCACGGGACCAGCCACTCCGCGGTATGTGGGATCTTCCCAGACCAGGGCTCGAACCCGTGTCCCCTGCATTGGCAGGCAGATTCTTAACCGCTGCGCCACCAGGGAAGCCCCTATGGGTTGTTATATATAAATCTCATGGTAACCACAGATCAAAAATCTATGATAGATACACACAAAAAAAGGAGAAAGGAACCCAAACATAACAATAGAGACTACAGTCATCAAATCACAAGGGAAGGGAGCAAAACAAGAAGAAAGGAACAAAAAAGAACTACAAAAACAAACAGTTAACAAAATGGCAAGAAGTGCATACCCATCAATAATTACTTTACATGTAAATGGACTAAATGCTCCAATCAAAAGACACAGAGTGAAAAAAAAAAAAAAAGACACAGAGTGGCTGAATGGATTAAAAACAAAAACAAAAACAAAACAAGACCCATGTATATGCTGCCTACAAGAGACTCACTTCAGATCTAAAGACACACAAAGACTGAAAGTGAGAGGATGGAAAATGTATTCCATGAAAATGGAAACAAAAAGAAATCTGGGATGGCAATACTGATATCAGACAAAATAGACTTTAAAATAAAGACTGTCACAAAAGACAAAGAAGGACATTACATAATGGTAAAGGGATCAATCCAACAAAAAGATATAACAATTGTAAACATATATGCACTCAACATAGGAGCACCTAGATACATACAGCAGATATTAACAAACATAAAGAAAAAATTGACAGTAACATAATAATAGTAGGGGACTTTTAACACCCACTTACATCAATGGCCAGAAAAATCAATAAGGAAACATTGACCTTAAATGACATATTAGAACAGATAGACTTAATAGATATCTGCAGAACTTCCCATCCAAAAGCGATAGAATATACATTCTTTTCAAGTGCACATGGAACATTCTCCAGGACAGACATAAGCTGCCTCACTGAACAATGACTAAAGTTATACCAAAAAAAGAGAGAGATTAATTCCTAAGACTGGTCAATCCTTTTGTGAAATAAAGAATATTTGCCAAATGAGTATCCCTCTCAATATACTGGTTTTGCATACTCAAATATTCATATTTTAAAGATACATATATGTTTTAAGATATATATATATCTTCATCTAAAGAAAGCCTATACAAATTGCATTTTGTGTCAGTGATACGTCACAAATCTGAGAATCCATTCCCATCCTGGACCAGTTAGCTTCAAACAGAAGGTATCAACAATACTTATTAATCCTAACATGGGCAAATTCATTCATAGGTCAGACATGATAAAGCCTTAGCAGGATGAACCAGTGATAAGGGGGAAATAGCCAGAGCCCACTAGGAGCAGAACTGGGGGAAATTAACCTAGCCATGACTGTGTCATACCCTGGTTCTGGGTTAGCAGTCAGCCCCTAGGGAGTAACAAAACAGGTCTTAGGCCCCCCAGAGGCAGGAATTCACAAAATCTAGCAAGAGGATCAGTATCCTAGATCAGCAGGGGTTTCAGGCTAGTGCTTCCATCCAAATGGAAAGAATGCCCACGTATACAGTCTGGCCATTACAGATGAAAGCCACAACTCAGTGGACATGCAGGGGGTCAGGCAATAGTGCAAGTTATTTTCCCCACTGGTGGGCAAAAGGAATTTAGCACAGTTAGGTAATAAGGATACAAATAACACTGAGACAGAGCATATTTGCTCTCAAGTTGCTTACAATCTAGATGGAGATGGAGCCATAAAGAGATGATTTCAAGCTTGTGCTGATAGCGGGGGAATTTGACAAGTGCCAAAAGAGAGGAATGCATAGTGCACTATGAGAACACAAAGAAGGTTCACTTATGCCAAACTAAGGTTTAGAAGACTTCTTGGAGAAGATGCTGCTTGAGCTGGTTGTAGCAGGCAAAGAAAGGCGAGCGAGATTTACCATGAACAGTCATGGAGGTGAGACACACAAAACCATATTCAGGGCAGTTCAAGGAATTCTATACTATTAGAGCGGAAAGCTGAAGGTCCATAGGGTCACTTATGCCATGCTAAGAAGTTTATCTCACACAGGGATAAGGAGCTATGGTGGAAACCACTCATCATCCCCACCTCCAGTTCCTCTTCCTTTTAGTGATAGAACCCCTTCTCCCCCCCCCCCACTGAGTTTTAGGTGGGCACATATCTGTCCAATTAAAGATTATATTCTCCAGCCTCCCTTGCAGTAGAGGTGACCATGTGACCAAGTTCTTGGGATGTAAATGAAAGTTAGGAGTATAATGTTCATGTTACATCATTAAAAGGAAGCTACTTGTCTCCACTTTTTCTTTCTCCTTCCAGAGGTCTGGAACACAGATGTGGTTAATAAAGCCAGCCTCGAACATGCCAACAATGACCACACCGCTGGAGCAGGTAACACACTAAGATGAAAGGAACCTGGGTCCCAGGTTGAACGAGGGGAAAAAGCTACCTTTTCATGCCGGACATCCACCTTACTGGACTATTAAGTGAGAGAGAAATAAATTCCTTGTAGAGTCTCTTTGTTATAGCAGCATAGCCTGTATCGTAACATGAGAGGAAAGGAAAGATAGTGTTGAGGCTTCTAATATAATTCTTGACTTGTCAGAAATGGCTAAGGAACTAGGAAAGACTGAGACAACAAATATCTATCTTTAATGATTATAGTTAAGTGAGGCTAGGGCTGGCAGAGAGCAAGATAAGCCATTACGCAGCCTTGTCTCAAGAGAGATAGAGAAAGCCCCTTGAAAACTATAAACTTCTACCTGGTTCTGAGAGCCTAGCTCATCCACAGCCGGACAGCAGCTAGCAACCACCTGAATGTCTTCCTTGCACTCTGCCCTGCAAGCTGTATCTATTGTCATCTTCAAAAGCTGACTCCAACAAGCTTCCAATGAAGACTTCATTGACTAACCCCATTTAGTCATTTTGTGTTAATTGTATCTGCAACAGGGAAAAATTATTTATAATCCCCCTCTATTTCCTGAAGAAGATGGATCTGTTAATTGAAAGGCCTGTTTTGCTAAACAGTAATTCATCAGGGGCGCAAGTTTGGAAGTAGAGCTGGGGTAAAATGCATTCCTCCCAATAACGAAAGGTTGAGGAATCTGCATAGGACTCTGGGAGGGGGAGTTAAGAGCAACAAGACTGGAGGCTGGGGAGTGGAGTGGAAAAAGATCCGTAGTGGCAGAAGCAGAGAGTACTCTGAAAAAAGAGGTGGGTTGTAGGGTATTTTCAAGTGAATTACTGCAGTGTACAAGATGTACATAATGTCTCCCCTTCAGTAAATTCTGCCTTGTTCCTTAAGACCCTGGTGTGAGAGGGAATAAGGGGTGGGAGCTTGAACAAGAGGATGAGGGAAAAGCTGACATCTGGATTACCAGACCAAGGAAAGTGAGAGAGTCAGTGCCAGAAATGCAAAATTCTAGAATTTGAGACCCCTCCCTTTAGTCATTAATTCTATAATTTTGAAATTATGTATATTGGATTGTCATAATCTGAGAGTTACCATTCACCCAATAATTACTGAGAGCCCATGACTAGAATAAAATTAATTATATTTCATAATTAAATACATATTAATTATAATTAATGTAAGCTAGCAGTTATTAACTGCTTATGAGGATTCAGAAATGGAGAGCTTTCTTCTAGGTGAGGGTAAGGCAAATTTTAGGAAAGATAACACGGAAGAATTGTATCTGAGCTGGGTCTTGAAGAGTGGATAGGCATTGATCATGCAAAGGCTTTCGGAGGGACAGAACAGCATGAACAATCTGACCAAAGCCACACAATTTTTTTCAGTAACTATTTCTCAATATGCACTGTGTGCCAGGCACCGTGCTAGGTCCCAGGGATATGAAGATGAATTTGGCCTTGTAGACTTCTGTTAATATAGCCCATCATTTTTCTATTCATTCTGTTATTGGTTTGCCACAACTATCAGGTCTTTCTTGGCCACATTCCTGCATGGCCAGTTTTTCTCTCTTGAACCTATGCGTGTGTGATGCTTCTTTTACTCCTTCAATGTACTACTTTCCATTTATCCTAGTGTCACTGATGACCATTTCTCTAATTTATTGAGGTCAATTGAATTTTGATCTTCTAACTTGACATATCAACCAGCTTGGGGTCACATGTAATATTTACAAAGACTTTCACTTTCTTTCCACAGTCCAGACCCACATCTCAGTACCCTTTTGTGCCAATATATAGTGAAGGTTGGAAGTAAGATAAGAAATAGGGCCCCAGAATCCCAGGTTACAAAAACCTAGTATATCTGTAACTGACCACAGTTTTCTCAACTGAAATTGCAGTGATGTCTTTTACATGACAGTCCTAACTTTATCAACAGATACTTGAGTACCTACCATATGTAGAAACAGTGATGCACGATGCATTGGCCCTTGTTCTTGAGAGGCTTACAGTCTAGATGAGGAGGCAAATAGACAAGGCATGTTCATTTGTTTGGCAGAAGACTTTTCTACCCCTCTTCCTAATAGATTAAGAGAGAACAAAATTGAGAATGTGAGAACATAGGAAGGAATTCCCTTTTCCTCTGCCCTGTCCTCTGACTGGCTACCTTCAGAAGGAAGAAGTTTTTAATCTGATTGGTCAGAGCCCAGGACACTAACGAGTTCACATTTTACTGGTGGTTGGGTCACTTTGTGTTGAAAGGGCACATGGTCAGGAGTGCTGTTCTTACTCCAGGTAGGACCAGCCCAGTTTCCATTTGGCCCTCACTTGGTTGAGTAAAGCTGGTCTGCTTGCAGATCTGATCATCTTCTCCCCTCTTTCCACAGGCATGCCTATGCATGATAGTCCCAAAATCTAGAGGGTGGAGGCGGAGCAGGGAATTACAAAGCTTCACTTCAGCCTTAAACGTAAACCATATGATTCAGTCTTTTGGCAGAGTTCTGTTCTAGAGGTTATTGGGTGCTAGCTCAGTTATGAATAAAATGATCCTTTGGTTTCTATTCCAATTTCTTTCTTTTATATAGTTCCCCTGGGAACCCTAAAGAGAGGAGAGATGATTAGCAGAGTAGGATTTGGCTATTTCTCATCCTTGAGTGTGACAGACTATATTGTTGGTTATAGTTTTTCACAAATTTTTGTTGCCCTTGCCAGGAAAGGATAATACTTCGCTACCCTACCAATGTCAGACTTGGCCAGGTGAACTTGTTCTGACCGAGAAAATGTGAGCTCTAGCATGTAAAAGTTCCAGGCAGAAGCATTAAGAACCAGCATGTGATTCACCGTGATCATTTTCCCCCTTCCGCGAGACCAACATTTTTCCAGAAAAAGGTTACGCTATCAGCCTGGGTCCTGGCATGAAGACAACCTCAAATACGCCAAACTGATACGCCTGTTATGGGCATGTACAGTATTTCAAGAAATAAAACTTTGTTGTTGTAAGCCACTTTGGAATCACTTGTTACCATAGCCGAACCTGGCTTATCCTGATACATTTACCTTATTGCCATCTGTATCAAACACCATTGCTTGTCCTCCCAACATCTATTCTCCCTTTATTCCTAAGAGAACCCCAATTTTGCCCAGGTGTTCACTTAACTCTACATGTGCTTGGTGAGGGTGGTGGGATTCCAATTCCCAGCCACAGGGGGTAAATCATGATTATATTAAGCCACTCATGATGGCTTCTTACTCCCTGCTGGTGACTGGTTTAGATGTGAGAGAGTGTGAGAAGCCTGCTTGTGGTCTTCTGAGACAGGTTTTCCTTGCTAATAAAGAGAGACACATGGGAAGAAACAGTTTCTCTACTTCCATTGGACATTGCGTGTATGCATGTGCCAGCTGAAATTATGGCAGCCATTTTGTAACTATGAGGGGCACTGGCCTAAGGTAGTCAGAGTGAAAAGATGGAAGGAATTTGGGTCCCTGATAAATTTACTGACCTGTTAAATGAATAAACCTTAGAACTGACCTACCTGGATTTCTTGTTACATGAGATAATACACTTTCCTTATTGTTTAAGACAGCTGAATCTGGAATGAAGGGGGAAAGAATGAGTTTAGCTCTAGGGACATTGAGGTGATGGCAGGACAGCATGTTTTTATATTGTTGAACCTCAGGAGGCGTCAGGGTTAAAATTGAATTTGGGGACTTCCCTGGCAGTCCAGTGGTAAGACTCTGTGCTTCCACTGCAGGGGGCGTGGGTTCGATCCCTGGTCAGGGGACTGAATTTGGGAGTCATCTATGGAGAAATATTACATAAGGTAATACATCTTAGAAAATAACCCAAATCTGGGGCAGTTACCTCTGCGCTTGATAATTTTGATAATAGAACAAAACATACCAACATAAGTTTAGCTATCTCCTAACTGGATATGCCACTGTCCCAGGTTCTCACTTATCACCCATCCTAGAAAAGGGAGATCACAGCGCTGTTAGCAACCTTCTAGGGAGGGTGAGCAAAGACAGTGAAGAAGTGATCACAACATCTGGATCCCCAGATCCTATTCTCCTCAAGCTTGGGTTTTGGGGATCTTGGCATCCATCTGCATATGAATTAAACATTCTCGACTTATGAAGATGACTATGAAAATGGATTGTAAGCAACTTCTAAATTTAGTGACTCATATACAAATGATCGTTCCAGACAACTATGGTTCTGATCATCTTATAGACATCCTATGTATTATGATCCTGCAGAAGCCAAGTAGAAAGCATCAGGGTGTACAAAATATATACCATAGGACATCAAGGAAATGGTCAAGGTACAAGATAGAGCCTCTAGTGCCCAAGTCGATCTGTGGTTAGAAGATAGTTTTGAAAGTTACTAAGTCATAGGGCACTAGGTTACTGCTACTTTAAGAAAATACATTCATGGGGTTGGGGGGGGGCAGGTATTTTGCAACACAAAAAGATTTACTTAACATTGCTTGAAAAATAATTAATTTTTGAAATTCCATTTAGACAGAACTTTTCCAATGGCACATCAAGTGGGTAAATGCACACACCTGCAAAATATGTATAGTGAAGCCTATACCTTACCTGAGATATCTTACCCCATTTCTAAATTATCATTGTTTGGCCTGCTTTGAAATTCTTCTTGCCCTCCAAGCCAAAAAAAAAAGACAAATATTTTAATGAGCCAGAAGAGCAAATGCAATCTCCAAAGATGGTCAGCTTCAGTCTTTCAGTTATTTAGAGAGGAAAGTCTAGATTCAAACATAGTTGTTTGCTGGCAGAATTTGCGATTGGCTAGGACCAAGGACAGTGTTTAAAGATGACTCGGTTGTATGGGCTGGGGGAATGGGGGAAGACCAGCTGGTGGTCCTTCTAACTAAAAGGAGTCCATTTTCTTCACGTTGAGGTTGTGCAGGCCCAGAACCGCTGCATCCTGGGAGGGGGTGTCCAGTGAAAGAAAACCTGAGACCCTGAGAACTCAACACACCTTCAAATTACCTGAACCCTCAATCCCCACTCCAGCTCCAGGCCAGGATTTGGGCAGAGCATTCCAAGGCCAGGGTCCACCCGGAGGCCTAGCTGTGTGACCTTCGCCAGGCCCCGGAGTCTCCTTTGGGACGTCCCCGAGGCCCTGCCCCAGGCTCTGGAGGGGGCCGCCGATGCTCCCAGCCCTCGGGTGCTCGGGACAGCCTTTGGGAAGCATCCCGCTGCCCGCTGCGGACCACTATTCCGTCAGCCCGGACACCCTCTCGGCTTCACTGGGTCGCCGCCCTAACCCCTCCCGCTCCGGCCGCCCCACCCCGGCCGGCAGCGTCACGCCCGCCGGGGTCCAGCGCGGAGCAGGGATGCCCTCCATCAGCCTCCCCGCCGCCCTCCTCGCTCGGGGCTTCCCGGGGCCGCTAACCCCACCCGGGTCCCTTCTCCCGGCCGCAGCAGGCTTAGGCCCCGCCGCGGCCGCCTCTGCAGCTGGCCCCGCGGCCGGCCCGCGCCCGCCGCCGCGCGCTGATTGGCTGGCCGGGATCGGCGGCGGCGCTGAGTGGCCGGGCGGATTCGCTGGGTCAGGGTTGCAGAGGCGCCTGGCGCACCGGCGGGAGCGGAGCCGCGGCGCGCGCTCGCCCGGGACGCCGGCCGCCAGCCAGCCAGAGCGAGCGGCCCGGGGCGCCGAGGGGGCCCGCGCCCCGCCGGGCGCCGCCGCCCTGGCCGCCATGTGCTCCCAGCTCTGGTTCCTGACGGACCGGCGCATCCTCGAGGACTACCCTCAGGTGCAGATCCTGCGCGCCCTCCGGCAGCGCTGCTCCGAGCAGGACGTGCGCTTCCGGGCGGTGCTCATGGACCAGATCGCCGTCACCATCGTCGGCGGCAACCTCGGTGAGCTAGGCGGGCCCGGGAGGGCGGGGAGGCGCTCCGGGGTCTCCGAGAGCCAGCGGATGGGTGCGCGCACCGGGCCCCCCCCAGGCCAAATCTCCTTCCGGTCCTCCAAACCTGCCGCTCTCCCCTGAGAGATCTCTTTGGGTTAGAGAAAGCCCCTAACCTCGAGAGCTTCTTTGACCACCAGCATCTGCCCCGAGGCCAAGATTTGAGAACAGGATTTAATTCACTTAGGGGACTTAGTTTGGAAGGAACTCAAATTCACCTGAAGCCTCCTGGAGGTCCGAGGAAAATCAAGCTAACCCCAAATTAGCCAATTGTGCTCGCACTGATACGCTGTCAGTTTAGATTTATAGAAGCCCACACTAAATTTACAAAACTGCCATTAGGATGAATGTTTTTAAAAGTTTTCCAAGAGTGTCTAAGCATCATTAATGCACTACATAGAATATTATTCCCAAGCTAGGAAACTGCAGATGGGGAGAAATCTGAGAAAGATTGGAGTCACCTCTTGAGTGTAAAGTGGGAGAGAAGACCTTTGATGGGTTTTCTTTAAACTCATCCTCCTCCCTGAAAGTACTGAATTCCGATTCCAGAAAAGCCAAGATTTCAGGTACAGACCATTCTGGCCTCACCGATTTCTCCACTACTGTGTCCAAGAGATTTTTTGGGGTAAGACATGGCTATCATCTGTGACCATGACCTCAAGAGGTTATGTATGTTTTTAGATATTCTTAATTATCCTAATACAAACAGTCTCTGACTTAGGAATCCTGGCTTAGGAACCTCCCCCTGGCTTGCAGTTTTGAGCCTCTCCAGCCTCCAGTCTGGAGGTATCCAGTCACTTCAGGGGGGTCCAGGATTCAAGGGGCTTTGGGCCCAGTGAGAGTGCTTCTTGGAATACCATTCATATTATTTCAATCATGCCTGGTTAAATTAACTCATAATTTGTTACTTTTCTTTGGCAGGGGAAAGGGGTTCCAAATTCTGAACAGGCTATTTAGGAATGAGATTTTGAATATGACCTGTTTCTAAGTAGAACATATCTGTCCCAGATGTTTCATCCATAAATTTATCTAAACCCTTCATAAGTAATATCAGATTGTATAGTCTGTTGGAGAAATATACTACAGACATCAGGTGTCATACATTTAGTCTAAAACAGTGGCTGTCAGCCATAAAGGGCACCATCTCTCTAGTCTTGATTTGCTAAAACTCTCAGTTAGTTAATATAGTACCAGATTCTTGGACAGGGAATCAGTAGAATTGGATTCTTATTACAACTTTGCTGCTAATGAGTATCTTGGCTTTGCCTTGGCCAGGTCACTTTAAGTCTTTGAATCTCAGGTTTCTCATTTATAAAACTAAGGCTTAGGGTTCCTCCAGCTCTAAAATTCTGCATCAGTACCATACTTAAATGGAATAATCTGTTATATTTTACTGATCTAAATCTAGTATATACATCTTTCCACCCCAAGAGTTTGCTCTTTATTTGTTTGTTTTACAGCCTATAAAGATGCCTTTTTTGAGATACAGACACATCATTCCACTTCATGTACCTTTTTGTAGACCCATCATGCATTCTGTGAAGGAGAAGGGAAATGCTCTTTGTTTCGTATCTAAAACCCCATGTTAAAGAATCAGTCGTAGGAAAAGAGAAAATTAAATTCCAATGCTGCAGGAAACATTTCACCCCTTTCGTTTAGTGTCTTAAAATTTTTCTGGAATTCATGTGTGAATGTATCTCAATCTATTCAGAAACGAGGAGTTACTTCTTTTTAAACTACAGAGTTATTTACCTAGTCGATGGAGAAACTGAAGACAGGGATTTTTTGAAGCAGTTTTAATTTTTTTGCTAATTCAGAGATTGCCCCACACAAATCACAACACATAAAACAAACCTATTAGATCACTGTTTCTGCTGTCCAAAGCAGTCAAAAGATTTATTTGGTGCGTGGGGGGATTAATTAAACACAGGGAAGTGAATTCCATGAGAAGACTGAGCTCCTTTGCTTTGTTCAGGGCTGTAACAGTGTCTAAATAGTGCCTCACACCTTAATAGGCACTGAAGAAATATTTTTGAATGAATAAAGATATGCAGTCTACTTCCCAGTTTCTTCTAGAGTCAACTGTAGAAAACTGTTGGTAATTTGCTGAGCCAAAGTATTCCTCCGAAATAAACTCCAGAACTTACTAGCTTCGAAATACAGAAAGAGTTACAATGACATCGATGCTATTTCCCATTTGATAATTATTGTGAGAGCTGGGAAGGAGTTTGGGATCATCCATTCTGACCCCTTCATTTTACAAATGAAAAACCTGGTGCTCAAAAAAACGAAGTGACTTGCTCAGTGCCATCCAGCTAATTGGCAGCAAACTGACATTTAAAAACCTGGTCTCCTAATTCCCAGCCAGTGATAATGGAATAAGTATGCCTTAGGACATCAGATGTGGAACTGAACTGAATTATATTAAATTGAGGCTAGACAGTGACGTTGCAAAGTAATGTGATAGTTTAGGAAGTTAAGGTACCACCTTTACTCAGGCTCCTTTCCATTCTTTCTTGAGATTCGTGTGGGAGTAAATGAAGGGGTCAGTTTGGGACAGGTATGGGCAGTGACTCTGCCAGTTTCTTAAATTCATTGCCAATCTTCCCTCCGTGGAGGCTAGTGGGAACTCAAATACAGAGATGAGAATTTCAGGTTATATCTGAAATAGGATTCAGACAAGAGGTTAAAAGTTTGGGATTTAAAGATTGCAGTTATTTTAAACTAGATAATACAAGTAAGCTGAAGAAGCTGTGCAAATGTAAGGTTTTATGGTTATTCTTTTTAACCCAGTGGTCTGCCCTACCCAGTATAGATTTGGGTGGGGGAAACTACTGGGAAGAGTGAATGACCTTCAGGTGACTGAAGCAATCCTGTAGAAAACACTTTCCCTTCACCTTCCTGCTGGATGCAGCATTATGAGAATCCTATCCATTGCCATTTCCTTCTTAGAAACCACAAGTTCTTCATTCATTCAACACATATTTGTTAATTTTTCTCAATCCTGAGGATAAGGTGGTGGTGAATGTGGCACCAAAATGCACATGGTAATATTCAAAGCAAAATTCGTGGAGTGTTTATCGTGTGCCAGGCATAGGTCTAGGTTCTTTTTACACATTAATTTGATAAACATCAGTCAGGGTGTCTGGGCACATAGTGCTGGCTGGCAGTTGGGACCAACACTCAGTAATTCTGGGCTCAGCACTTTCTGTTTCCCCTCTTCCACTCCACCCTATGCTTCAGCCTGTACTGACCTCCCTGCCCCTTGCACTGAAATTGCCTCTGCCTGAGATGCCTGTCTGGTCCAGCACCCTCCCCCATGGGGAACTTTTATTCACCCTTCATATCCAGCTCAAGTCACTCTTCTCTATACAGTCTGTCTTGACTCCTTACCCAGCCCCCAGGAATCTCTCTCTTCTATCTGCTGCCGAATAACATTGTGCAGACCTTCTAAGATAGCATTCATTATGTTTTATTGTAATTTATCTATTTACAAAATTTATCTTCTCTCACCCCCTAAATGACTGGGTATTCCTCAAATATATGCTCTGGAACAGGTACATAGTAGGCCTTCAGTTGATGTTTGTTGGATGACTGAGTGAAGTGCCTTAAAGGCTAATTCAGGTATGTGAGATGTACTGTAATTAGCTGCTGTGTCTGGGAGATCATGATTGGACGCATAACTGTTTTTGTGACGAGGACATTTACTTATTTGAGGGCAGAGTCACTGGTGCAAATCAAGTTTTTTGACCACCCAAAGGTCTTTACAATTAACTGTCTCAAGAAAAAAGTATAGTCCCAAACTCAGGGACAGATACCAAGACAGAAGAAATGAATCTGCCCTGGAAATGAGGATGTGTTACAGTTTGGCTTCTCGGAGCAGGATGATTCAGCATTCTTCCCTTACTTTCAGAGCTAAAACCTTGGTGGCCATATGGCAGTTTCTAGGTCAGGTTCTTTACGTTAAGGTGTTCTGGACTACTTTCACTTGGTTCTTTGTAGTGACCAGGTGAGTAATATTTAAAAGGTTTGGGTAGGGGGAAATCCTAAGTAAACTCGAATGAGGAAATGGTCTTACCGCAGCCTTCCAAAAGACAACAGGGGCCTCACAGAGAAAGGATGGACTCCCATTACTGTGCAAGAAGACACTAGCAGAAAAGGGTACCATGCTCACCTTTGTGCACAAAGGTTGATCTTTAACCTCAGTCCCTGCTAAAAGCCTGTGCCTGACACCCTGTAATCCAAAGAAACCACCATCCAGCACTAGTGGAAAGGTCAGTAGGTGGAAGCACCGACCACGTAATGTTTCCAAACTGATGTGAGTGCTGAATGGATATGCTTTACCCCATGGGTCCACATTTATAACTGTGGGCTGACCTCAAGGGCTGAGGATGGGTTGAAGTGTTGATGTTTCTAACAGCTGTTTTTAGGGACAGCTCATGAACTGTGTTGGAAAACGTTCTAGAACCAATAGATTGGGATCCTTAGTGGATCTCAAAGCCCTGCTTTATAGGTTTCTGAACCACCTATTGTTGCTACCATACACCTCCACCAAATTTGTTAGACTTGCCTGGTGGACGGGACACAGCCATCATCAGAGAGGTCCACGTCGTCTCCATCCATCCACACCTTGTCATTCCCCTTATTAGCAGAGAGTCCATGGACATCCAGGTACGTCACTGCTAGCCTCACCTCACTCCACCCACTTCTCCAGTAGGTAGGTGGGTCACCTTACCCACTTCCTGGAGAGACTTCACCTTATTAGGGCTTTATATTATTTTAATACAAAACTACAACAAGATCTGAAATTCTCAATCTAGTTCTACTTGTTCCTTCACTATTAAAAAGTAACTCAAGACTCCTGCTATGAGGAAGTGATACATTTAAGTTACTTTGCATTGCGGAATGAACAGGAATAATGGTTCTTCATTCCTGTAACTCTGTTATTAATACTTAAATATCTTTTATGTGTCAGTTAATCTTCACAACAATCCTATTCATTCCTTTACTTCATTCCACAAATGTCAATTGCGTGCCCACTCTGTGCCAGGCCAGGCACTGTGCTAGGTGCTGGAGATATAACAGAGAGTAAGAACAGACACAGTCTCCCTCATTATTATGATTTCATTCATTCATTTGCTCAACAATATCTGTTGACTGCCTACTATGTGAGGGGTGTTGATCTAGGCACCAGAACAAAACAGGCAGAAATCCCTGCCTCTGAAGGAGATTACCTTCTAGATGGGGAGATAGAATACAAACAAGATAAAACACATTAGTATTTGGTGAAAAGAGCTAAGGAGGAAAACAGGAAGGGAAAAGGAGGAAAAAGTAGCACATTTCTGGGGGCAGGAAAAGGGATTGTAATTTTAGATAGGGTGGCTGGAGTGGTCCTCACCCAGAACATGATGTTTAAGTAAAGACCTGAAGGAAATGAGGATGCAAGTTGTTTGGATATGTGGGAGTAGAGTGGTTCAGGCAAGAGGGAACAACAAGGAAACCAGTGTGGCCAAAGCAGAGAGTTAATGAGCATTAGGAGAGGTGGTCAGAGAGGTGGGGTAGGGGGAGCCAATATATAGGGCCTTGTGGGTCATGGAAGGACATTGTATTTTACTCTGGAATGAGCTGGGAATCTACTGAAGAATTTTGAACAGAGGGGTGACATGACCTGCCCTGTGTTCACAGGGTCATACTGGCCACAGTGTTGAGAATAGACTGATGACAGCAAGGGCAGAAGCAGAGAGATGGCTTAGGAGTTTCTTGCTGCAGTTCAGGTGACAGATGATGGATGATGGTTGTTGGACTAGAATGATTTCAGGGGAGGAGGTGAAAAGTGACTGGATTTTTGGATATTTTGAAGACAGAGTTGTCAGAATTTGCCTACTGGATCAGACATTGGATGTGTAGACATTGGACTGATCAAGGAGGACTCCAAAGTTTGTCCTGAGCAGCTGCAAGAATAAAGTTTGCCATTTACTCATATGGAAAGGGTGTGAGAGGAGTAGGTTTGGTCAGGTGGTGAGGATCAGGTCTCCGTCTAAGGTACCCATTAAACATCCAAATGGAAATGGCAAGTAGGCAGTTTATCATATCAACTTGGGATTCAGGGGAAAGCCCTGGCCTGAAAATATCAAAAGTAGGAGCATCTTCATACACCTATCACGGGAGTGACTGTCGACAGAAAAGAGGTCCAAGGACTGAGCTCTGGGGCACTCCACTGTTTAGTGGTTGGGGAGAGGGGGAGGAACCAGCAAAGAATCCTAAGTAAAAGAAATAAACCCTGGAGAGTGTGGCGTCCTGGAAGCCGAGTGGAGAATGTGTTTAAAGAAGGAAGACCATGGTGAGACTGTTTCAGCTATTGCTGGTAGATCAAGTTAAGATGAGGACTGAGAACTGACCATTGGATTTAGAATGTGGACTTAGCATTAGTGACTCTGATAAGAGCAGTTTCAATGAAGTAATGGAAAACAGGGAATATACACACTGTCTTAGGAGTTTTGCTATAAAGGGAAGGTGAAAAATGGGTTGATAACTTGCTACGGACTGAATTGTATTCTCCCAAAATTCGTACGTTGAAGCCCTAACCCCCAATGTGATGGTATTTGGAGGTGGGGCCTTTGGAAGGTCATTAGGTTTAGATGAGGTCATGAGGGTGGTACCCCCATGAATGGTATTAGTGCCTTTATAAGAAGAGATGAGAGAACTTGACACCTCTCTCTCTCTCTCTCCCCCCCCCCCACCCTCTCTCCCTCTCTCCCTCTCCCTCCCTCTCCTTGCCATGTGAGGATACAGCAAGAAGGCCATTGTCTGCAAGCCAGGAGCAGAACCCAATAATGCTGGCACCCCGATATCAGACTTCTAGTCTCCATAACTGTGAGAAATAAATGTCTGTTGTTTAAGCCACCAAGCCTATGGTATTTTGTAATAGCAGCCTGAGCTAAGATATTGCTCAAAGATGAATTTGAGAGGATTTTCTTAAAGAAGGGAGAAATAACAGAATATTGTATGCTGGTGTGAATGATCCAATAGAGAGAGAGAAATTGGTGATGTAGGAGAGAGAGGTGACTTGCTGGAGCAGTGCCTTATGTGACTAAGAGGGATTGGGATCTAATGCCTATTTCAAGAGTTGACCTAAGCCAGGAACAAGGACACTTCAGCCACAATAATAGAGAAGATCACCTATTGGCACAGGTGCAGGTGGGTAGATGTGATAGTGGGCAGTTATAGAGAAGTTCTTTTCTGATTGCTTCAGTTTTTCTCCCTGAAATAGGAAGAGTGAGAATGAGGAGGAGGGAGGAAGAAGTGAAGATCTGAAGCAAGAAAAGAAAGTGTGAAATAGTTGTCCGGTGTTGAGGGAGAGTGAATGGACTAGGGAAACAATGCTTAGCAGGCAGCAATAAGGATGCCCTTGAGATCAGTCAGCAGGTTTGTGTATTTTTTCTTCAGACATGCTCCATTGCACAGGAGGGCACATGAAGTAGGCAGAGTTGGATCAGTCTAACTGGGGTTGTGGTTTAGCCAAGCAAGAAACGGGTGCAAGGATTTGTGGATATATGTTGTGGTGCTTGACTATGGAAATCAAATAGGGTATGAAGGGGGCGAGGGACAGTGAAAAGATGGGGGATCCATGCATGGTGGTTCCGGGTGGTTTCAAAGTGTGGCTGGAGTTGGGGTACTATAGAGTGAGCTGGAAAGATAGGAGGCGGTGTTTGGAGATGGGAGTTATGATCACTGCATAAAGTCTAGAATGTAACTGGTACTGGTGGCTGGGGTGGGATGGTGGACAAGATCCTTGGAGGAAAGGAGGTCAGGAAACAGAGAGGCCTGGGAATTGGAAGAATTCTTCATGGGGATATTGAAGTCACCAATATCTGTGACAGCACAGGAGAGTCAGTGAGTCTGGAGCTAAAGCTTCAAGGACAGGGGAGTGACTGGGGTCTTTAGATGACCTGCACAAGTGGGGAGATGTGTGGTATTGTCGGATGAGAGTCAAGTTGGGTGTTTTAGGAGGAGAGAAGGATGCTGGTCAAGCTGCAATGAGAAGCTAGGAGCACGTCTCTCCTACCTCTAGGCCCAGTAACCCCAGGCGAGAGGGAGAGAAAACCCATCATAGCTTGGGAGGGCTGGTGGGGAAGCAGTGTCACTGGGGAGAGCCAGGGTTCAGTTAGACTCAGAAAAAGAAGGGGAAGGGAACAGTTGCTGAAAATTTCAAGGATAGGAGATTTGCTGCCCACTGAGTCCCATTGATTGAGTCCCCGAGGGCACCGGGGAGATGGGCAGGAGTGGAAGGTGGGAGTAGAAAAGGCAATGTCAGGGACTTCTCTGGTGGTCCAGCAGCTAAGAATCTGCCTTCCAATGCAGGAGACATAGGTTCAATCCTTGGTCTGGGCACTAAGATCCCACGTGCCTTGGGGCAACTAAGCCCGCGCACCGCAATGAAGTGAAGATCCAGCGCAGGCAAAATGTTAAAAAAAAAAAAAAAAAAAAAGAAAGAAAGAAAAGGCAACGTCAGAGCCAGGTGGGGTTCAGAGTCCAGGGAAGTGACATGGCCTTGGAGACTGGAATCTTGAGAGCCTGATAGGAAAGGAGAAAAGGGCTTGATGAGATTTGTCTTTGTGGCTGCAAGGAAACGTTGTGTTGGTGAGGTGTGGGAGAGAGGAAGGTTTTCAAGTTCTTCCATTTTACAGAAGAGGAAACTGAGACCCAGGGACATTTTTTGTGTCTTGCCAAGCTGTTAAATGATGGCACAGAATTAAATCAAGTCTCTGACCTGGAGGCCAGGACTTTATCTACTTTGCCATAATTGCCTTTCATCTCCTGTGTCCTCAACTTCTTGAAAGGCCTTTGCAAATACGTTTGCCCTGGGCTGTCGCAGAACTCAGTGCTTATGAGTTGCCATGCCTTTACCATTGACTTGTTTCTGAAGGGTAGACATTATGCATTTTTTAGTTTTACACATTTCTTCTGAGCCCAGAAGCTCTACGAGTCAACATCTCCTTTCCGAAACTTTCCTTGATTCTCAGAAATAATCACCTAACTGTTCCCTTCTCCTTTGCTGTCACTGTACCCTGATATATATGCCTGCTAGAGCAGTTCTCACATTGTGTTAGAACCTCCCCACCCCCTGCCCAAACCAGTCTGATAACTCTTCTTAATACCCAGGTGCTCTGCATAGAGCATCAATGACATTAGCTACAGTTGTCTGTTTTCTTTCTTCTTAAATTCCAGGGATATTGTTTGTTACACTCACACCTCAACCCCTATGCCCAGCCTTTTAGATGGTGCCTGTCAGAGGCCCTCCCACGTCCCTTTTGCTCTTACCATTTGATGGCACTGTGTCCGTCCTCCCCTCTTGCCCCACGCTGCCGCTGCCACCGGTCTAACCATCAGCACCTGAATCTCTGCCTGAGGGCTTTCTCTGGTCACAGGAGCTCACTTTGCCCACACATGCATGGCAAGCCGGAAGGACCAGGGAATTAATACCACACCCCTGGATCAGCTCTCAACCAAAGACAGGGTTGGTATATAAATATTATAAATAGCTAGCTTCCTCGTCCCTTGGGTGGGGTAACCAAGGAGTGTGCACTAAACCATTTCTTATTGTCGCCCGGCAAGATTAAGCCGTGGGTGCCAAGGTGATCACTCACTTCATAACACATCTTTTATTTGCAGCATTGCCTTCTCTACTTTCCCCTCCAGTGTTTCCCGAAATTACCACCGTGATAATAGCATAGACCTCTTGCACTTCAGTCCTGATCTCCAGGAGTCCTTCTGGGGAAACCCAAACTAACACTGGGCTTGGCCCAAAGTAGGTGCTCAATAAATCTTCACTGAATGAATGCAGGAAACAATAAATGTGTGCTGAGTGACTGAATGAATTAAAATTATGTTGATATCTTTCTCTGTAAGGAGATGATAAGCTCCTGGTATGCAGAGATCACCTGGCTCATCTTTGTATTCCTGCTTCAGAGTATGTCTGATTCATCTCAACAGTTCAGTGAAGGTTGAATTGAATTAAATGACCTCAAATTAGCAGTTGGTGGAAAGAGAAGGTGGCCACGTAATGACTATGGGTCTTAATGAGGTAGAGGTGAGATTTCTCTGGGCATTGTAACAAAGACCTTTAAACAGAAAGGAGGAGTGGCATAGCCTCTACTCGGTAAGAATAAAAGTAACTTCCTTATGAGAAAATGCTGTGGGGTAGGGTAGAAAGAGACCAGAGAAAAACTGGAGAGTGATTGAGATGAGCCAGATCATGTTTGGGAGGACACATCTCCCTCCTAACACAACACGGCAATGTGCAGCACTTAATGGATTATTATCCACTTATTTTATTTATAGTGTTCATTCCTTTTTAACAACTCTCAGAGCTTCACTACCAGCCATGGTTACATGATCCTGCTCAAATGTAATGGTCCTAAAAGCTGCCGTAAGTGAGGTCCTTGCTTGCTCTCCTGCTACAGTGTCCTGCTATTTTCTTATTTCTGCCACTTGCTTTGTACATGACGGGTTGTTTTTTTTTTTTTCCTAGCGTACAAGAAGCCAGTTTAGTTTTGAAGCTTGCTTTTTAGTTGTGAAGCCAGAGATGCATATGTGTGTACATGAATGAGTGTTGTGTGCCCACTGGTCTGGAGGGTGGTGACACTGTGCATCACTTCTGTGTAAATGCAAAGATTTTGACAGTCAGATCTAGTGCAGGGATGCATATGCAAGATGTCTTCTTTTTTTAATTGAAGCATAGTTGATTTACAATGTTGTGCTAATTTCTGCTGTACAGCAAAGTGATTCAGTTATACATATATATACATTCTTTTTTTATATTCTTTTCCATTATGGTTTATCCCAGGATACTGAATACAGTTCCCTGTGCTATACAGTAGGACCTTGTTGTTTATTTACGCTAAATGTAATAGTTTGTATCTGCTAACCCCAAACTCCCAGTCCATCCCTCTCCCTCCCTCCCTCCCGCTCGCTTGGCAACCACAAGTCTGTTCTCTATGTTGTTGTTTTTTTTTAACAAGGTGTCTTTAATTTAAATGCAATAATACATATGAATGTTCTTAGCAAAGTTCCTCAAACACAATAGATGATCAGTAAAAATGTTAGGCAAATTCAGATCTGGATGACTGCACCTTTTATTTTCCATGCTTCTTCCCTGTGTTGGTATGAATGATTGAGAATGGGTTTTAATTCTTAGAGCTCTACTTTCCAATAATGATTTGTTTATATCTAAAGCTAGTTCTCTGTATTATTAAGTGCATTCCTTTGCTGTTGTACACATAAATGCAAAAGACTAGTTTTGTAGAATTAATTTAATCCAATATATAGGTTAGAAAAAAAACAGGCTCAGTACTTTGGAAGAGTTACTAATTTTTCTATCTTGTTTTTAATACATTAAAATATTTCCAAATATAAATAATAGAGTCAAAAACATAATTACCCATAAAAGTATATTATTCTTTTTAGAAGTAATATGGAGAAAATATTGTGGTTTCAAAAAGTTGATTTAGACTAGGTTGGCTATTGGTCATTATACTAACTAGTTTGGGGACTGATCTTTTTCATGATCTTATTGACCTGTTTGGGGACATAGTGATCATTTTAGTTTTTAAAAAAAGTGGTTTGAGGCTAAGTAGTAAATCTCAATCCCAGTCTAGCAATCTGGGAGATCCCCAAATGTCCCAGAAGTAACTCAACTCCTTTCCCCCCACCTTGCTTCCCAGGTCAAGGTGATGCCTGAGGGCACTAGGGCACTTAATCACATGAAATCCCTTGTTATTGAGGGCACGAGCCCCTCATTGTTCAGGGCATTCCTTCCACTGCTGGCAGCCAAGCAGAGCCCTGGCCCCCTTGAGGTCCTGCATCAGCACTTCGTTCCCTTGGTTTAAGGCCCATAGATTGCAGTGGGAACATTAAGGATCCCAGGAAAGGTGACACATTAAGCTCCATCCTTTCCCAAGAGGATATATTAATGGGGAGAGGGAGAGGGATTACTACATGGTTAAAGGCTTCAGAATTCACTGACAGGTTTGCCAAGTGCCAGCCTTAAACCCAAGCTGTGCTTGGCCGTGGCTCTGTGGAGTTGCTGTTCCTGCTAAAGGATGCCACGGTGAGCAGCAGACTCTTGTCTCCTACTTCCAGAAATGGTGATGTAGACAAGGTGCAAACAGCAAAGAAAATGGGCATGAACATGGGACAAGTGACATTGCCCCATAGCAAGGATGCTGGAGCTGGGTCAATGGGTAGAGAAGTAACTGGTTGTGCATATGTTTTCCCTAAACACATCACGTCCCTCTCTGCACAGAGCTGGGCGGCCAGCACAGTCAGAGACCAGACCTGTCTGACTGCTTGGGAGAGGCTTTTCAGCTCCACGTTAACCCATTCCATTCTTCATTTATTAAAGGCTTCAGTTGGAATGAGCCAGGCCCAAAGATTTACCTTTGGAGAAGAGAGATGAAATCCTGGTAAGACTTCCTAGGTGTACGTGAATCTGCTTATCGAGGCTGAGCTGTCTCTCTCCACTTGTGGTTGGTATTAACCAGAAATGACTGAATTCTTTTCTTCCCATTTAGAAGTTTAACTGTTTGTCTGTGGTCTCATGTTGAGATTTAAAACCCAGACGTTTCTGCTGCTTCTCATCTCTCTAGGTCACTTTTCTGTTGCAAAGCCATTTTTTTCTCATCAGGTGGTACAAATCTCCATAAAGCGTCCTACCTTGCTCAGTAGAGTGTCTGTGCAATAATAATGCCAGTGCCTTGCATATCTATAGCGTTTTGTAGTTCTCAAAGCATTTTGGCATATATTATCTCATTATGTAATGTTGTTCTGGGCTGTTGCTTTTCCCCTGAGTGTTCTGTATTTTACTTGCCATTTTCACCAAGTTGAATACTTTTCTTTCTTCTCCTACCAGTTTTGAGGATATTATTCAGGGTTTGCTCTTTTCCCCCTTTCATATTATTTTCCCCAGGGGCTCTAAGTGGCAAAGGAAAAAGCATGTATAAATGATACTGTTTTCTGATGGCAAAGTAAAGATAACCTGAACGTTCTCTACAAATCATCCCTGAGAATTATGTTCCATTTCCTTGGGTTCACACTATCAGCAGAAGTACTAAAAACAATTTAACTTAATGATTGTACTTACTCTCTTTGTTTTAAATTGGTGAAACATCTAGAATGAGTGGAAACTGTGCAAGTTAGATCCATGTAGTAGTTTTGCAGTTTGGGTTTTTCTGTTTGCTTGCTTTTGTTTTGTTTTGCTTAGAGTTTTTATATTGATATTATTCATCCCACAATAGAGGAATGGTAACTTCCTTATTACCTTTTGTTTTCTTGGAGTTATATGGTTGTACCCTTTTATCACTTATGAAAGCGAAGGTGCTTTAGGTTAAAGCCTAAAAGATGGTTCTCAAACTGTGTTTAAAAGGTTTTCTGTAGAGCATTTTAGAGACTCCTTTAAGGTTCACTAAGGCAGACCAAGTAGTTCCCTGAACTCACCTCTCATTGCCCTATCCAGTCTATATCCTGTCTCCATCATTCCATCCCCAGATGCTGGGTGCACCGGAGATGCCTACGTAACTACTTAGAGCAATGCAAACCATAGGATATCAGGGTTGAAAGAGATCAAGCAGGTTGCTGTGAGCTTATCTAACTTTTGCACTCCTTCTGTGCCATCCTCGGATGACCAATGAGCCTCAGCCCATTCCATCCTAAGGCAGAGGAAAAGTATCCCTTTTGTTGAGCCCAAATCTATCTCCATGTAGCTTCTGTATAATTAAACAAACATTGAGTGCCTATCATGCAGCAGATACTGTTCTAGGGGCTGGAGATACAGAAGTGAACAGTCAGACAAAATAATGCTCTTTTGGATAGCTCCTCAGCTGTACCTCCTGAGGTCATAGAAGACAAGTCAAATAATTCTTCTGCATGGAGCCGCACAGATAATTGAAGACTGCACTCCTGTTCCTCTGAGTCTTCAGTACAAGCTAATACTACCAGTTCATCCGATGTCATACAGGTTTAAGTCCTTTGGCTATATAGACCAATTGTTTTGTGATACATTCTAGTTTTTCTTAATATTGAATTGATTTTTAGTATATTGATTTTTTTTTTTGAGTTTTTTGTTATCAAGGTAATACACAGTTGAAGATATTTTGGAAAATACTGATAAGTATAAATAGAAAATCATCTATAATCCCATTACCCACTGTTAAAATGTTGCTATATGTCCTTCTAGCGTTTTCTAACTTGTACTGATAATTTGGTATTCTGTTTTTTTTACTTAACATTGACATTTTTACATTCATTATATTCGTAATATTCCAGATGACTTTTAAAGATGAAGTCATAAGAGTAGTAAAGATACCGTAAGTGACCTTTACTGCATTCCTTGTCATTAAGTCTCCAGCCTCCTAAGCCACTACATTTTGAGTAATACTAGTCCTACATGGAAGGAGGGTGCTGGACTGCATTATCTCCTATGGATTCTTCTAACTTGGATTATTCTTGATATGCTGCTCTTTCCCCCCACCCCGCCCCGCCCCGTTCATTCTTTTGTGTTTCCTCAGTGTCATGCTCTGCCCATTTGTTTGGCGTATAGAGTGGATGGTAGCTTCTCATTACAACAGGATATCCAAGTGCCATTTTCAAGGCTATCTTCCTGCTAGGTTCAGTCTTGAGGAATCTGTTGGAACCACTGCTTCTGGTGGGACTAGATGATGGCCCGCCCAGAGCTCACTTCTTCCTTTGATTGCAGGCCTGCAGCTGAACCAGAAGGCGCTCACCACGTTCCCAGACGTGGTGCTTGTCCGGGTGCCCACACCCTCAGTGCAGTCGGACAGTGACATCACCGTCCTGAGACACCTGGAGAAGTTGGGCTGCCGCTTAGTCAACCGCCCACAGAGCATTCTAAACTGCATCAACAAATTCTGGACATTCCAGGAGCTGGCTGGACATGGGGTCCCCATGCCGGACACCTTCTCCTATGGTGAGTGTCCTTAAAATAGGATTGAGACTTGTCTTTCCAAATAGCCTGCGTCCCTATGTTCTCTCTCCCCAGAAGGCCTCTGGTATCTCTTGTTGGTTTTCAAGGCAAATCTGTTCGTCTTAGATGATTCAACATCTTGAGTCTTTATCATAGTCATTGCCTCTGTCTGAAATGTCTTTGCTTCTTTCTCTCTGGAATTCATTCATTAAATGTGTAGCTGGTACACACTATGTGCCAACTACCACAATAGGCTCTAGGCTCTAGCAATAAGTAAGAGAGTCCTACCCTCAGGGCATTCCCAGTTCATCAGAGGCAATTTCAGTGCAGTGCCAGGATAAGAGTTAGCGCAAGGTGGTATGGGAATACACAGGAGAGCTCCTAATTTAGTTTAGTAGGTGATGAGGAAAGAAGGCTTCCCAAAAGAGAGAACATCTAAACTAGCTGAAGTTATCCGGCTAAAGCAAGGGGAGCAGGGGAGCAGTCTAAGAAGAAAGCAGAATATAGAAAGACCTAGAGGCGAGAGAGAGCATGACCGATCGGTGGTACTTTGAGTAGTTTGTGGAATGTCAGGGAGATAGAGTTGAGATATAAGGCTAGAAAGATAAGAAGTCGCCATATACAGTACATGAAAGAGATCAGGGGTAATCCTGAGACTAACAGGAAGTTATTGGAGGGCTTTAAGCAAGGAAGTGGCCTGATCAGAGTTCAGAATGTCACTTTGGCTACACTGTGGAGAAGGAATTGGACCAGGGGCAAAGTAGAGACAGGATATGTACTGATAGGCTTTATAAACAATGCAAATGAGCAATGATAGTCTAAACTAAGGTGGTCATAGTAAGAATGAAGATAAGTGAACAGATTCAGGACTTAGGAAGGAGACAGAAATATTAGGACATGATGATTGAGTGGCTATGAGGAGCATGGAGAGGAATCAAGAGTGACTCTGGTTTCTGGTTTGGGCAACCAGATGTGAAAGCGAACACTCACTGAGACTAGAACCATGGAAGAGGAGAAACAGATTGGTGGATAGGGCAAGGCATTGTCGGAAGAGGTTATTATAGTTTGGGACACATTCTGTTTGGGGTGTCCATAGTATATAAAAGTAAAACTATTCAGTAGGCAGCAGATAAATGGATCTAGAGCTCCTGAGAGAGGTGTAGACTAAGGAAGTGGATTTGGAAACTTCCATTATGTTAAGTGAAGTCACAGGAATGGATGAGAGTACTCAGGGAGAAGATGTAGAATGAAAAGAGGCCTGAGCTGTACACCTAAAATGGTAAATTTTATGTTATGTATATTTTACCACAATAAAATGACAACATTTAATAAAAGAGGGTTCGAGAGGGAATCCTTTAGGGAATAGGAAAAGGAAGAAGGACCTATGCAAGAGACCAAGTAAGAGCACCTGGAGAGGTGAGAACAGAAAGAAGAGAGATGACAGAAGCCAATGGAAAGAGCATCCCAAGAAGGATGGTGTAATTAAAAGGGGTGTTTAATTCTGAGAGGACGCGTAACATACTCATGGAGATGCGTGTTGGATTTAGCAACAGGGAGTTCAATGAATACAGCTTCAGTTCAGCCATAGGGAGAAAAGCCAACTTGTCAAGGATGAGGAAGTGAATGGGAAGTGAGGAAATTGAAACCCTTTGAGTAGCTTGATTGTAGGGATACAAGGTTGTAGTTAAGGGATGATGCAGGGTGAAGGAATGGGTTTTATTTGTTTAAGATGGGAGATTACTGAGCATGTTTAAAATGCTGCTGGAATTCTGAACTGAGAGGTTGAAGATACAGCAGAGAGGGGACACTTAATGGTGCAAGATCCCTGAGGAGGTGAGAGGGAAAGGGGTCCGAGGCACAGGTGCAGGGATGGCCTCAGATAAGCAGGACCCCTCTTGCACTGTATTATAAGGGAAGGACAAAAGGATGGCTAGAGAGGAGTTACATTTATCAGCGGGCGTCAGGAAGCTGGGAGTTCTCTTCTTATAAAATGTCCTCATTGTAAAGATGCCCCTGATTATCTACACTGCCTCTTCATGCTGCTTTATTTTTTTTTAATCATTAGCACTTTTGTGACAGGTCTTATTGGTATCCCAGAGTATTTTGCTTTGCAAAAAATTGATGAACTACAGTATCACCTGTGGTAGGCAGAATAATGGTCCCCCAAAGGTGCAAAGGTATAGGAAATCAAGGAAGCTTATAAAAAAATTTAGAAAGATTTTAATACAGATTAATATTCGTATTTTTTAAATGAAGGCTTAAAGGAGTGTAGTGGAGCCAATTCGGGCTTTCAAGTCATGCCTTACCTTTAGGTGAGAAAAATCCCAGGCTTGGTTTCTTTGGGTATTGGTTTTCTACTGCAGTACAACAATCTACTGAAAACTTAGCAGTCTAAACAACACCCGTTTATCATCTCACAGTTTCTGGAGGTCTGAAGTCCAGCCACAGCATAGCTGGGCTTTTTGCTTAGCTCTCGCCAGGCCGAAATCAAGGGGCAGCTGGGCTGGGACCACATCTGAGGTCTGGGGTCTTCCAGGTTTACTGTTGGCATTCAGTTCCTTGTAGTTGTAGGACTGAGGTTCCCACTTACTTGCTGGCTGTTAACTGAGGGCCATTCTCAGCTCTTAGAGGCTGCCTATTGGCCCTGTCACATGGACTTCTCTCCAACATGGCAGTTTGCTTCCCCAAGGCCAGCAGGAGAGTTTCTCTGATGCTTCACCTTCTTTTACAGGGCTCACCTGATTAGGTCAGGTCCACCAAGAATCATCTCCCTTTTGATTAACTCAAAGTCAACTGATTATTAGCCTAATCGCAGGAATGCTATCCCAGCATAGTCACTTGTCCCCCCTACACTCAGGAGAGGGGGTTATACAGAGCATGTACACCAGTGGGTAGGAATCTTGGGGGCCTTCTTAGAATTCTGCCTACCACAGCCAAGGTAAGGGAAAAATCCCTGCCCTGCCTGCGGGGTTGTCATGACGATTGCGTGAACTAGAGCGTGTGAAGCCTCTGCCACGTGGAAGCACGTGGTAATGCTGCTTTCCTTATCTCTCTGTTCCCACCTTTTGTATGGCACATGCACAGTGCATGTCTGTCCGATGGAATGGGTTCACATTGCCTGAATCAGAGAGATGTGAGGCCTCCAAAGAATTCCCACAGGGCCCTGGACCATCAGCCTCACCTTCACTGACTTCTGCTTTTCTTGACAGGTGGGCATGAAGACTTTTCAAAAATGATCGATGAAGCCGAGCCGCTGGGCTACCCGGTCGTGGTGAAGAGCACGCGCGGACACCGGGGTCAGTGCCGCACTTCCCGGGCTTCCGTTCGGGCCTCCTCTCTGCTCGGAGGAGACCCTCACGCCGCGCGGCAGAAGCACTGCTCGGAGAGACGGAGCTCCCCCTTGCGGAGCTTGTGGTGTAGTCCTTACTTCTGTCCCCTCCTCGCTGTCCCCACTGTCCTTGCTTTGTCCAGACCCTTCCCAGCCCTTCCCTGGACTCTGGCAGCAGACTCCTGACTTGATTCTGACTGGTTTCCCTAACTCCACTGCCAGTACCTCCTCTATTCGTTGGGGGGTGCAATTTCTCTGAAACACAGATCTCTTCTTGTCACTCACTCCCTTGCTGAAAAACCCTCCCAAGAACTGGTGTTGCCTATTAGATACAGTTTATATTCCTCACCGTGGCACTGAAGGCCCTGGACGAACAGCATCCATCTTCCCTTGCAGCCTTCTCTAGCCACATGAACCCTCCGTAATCCATTCCAGACTAGACCATGTATTCTGCTCTCTTTAAACCTCTGCTCTCTTCCCTTTGCTGGGAACGCCATCTTCCTTTGCCCTCTAGTGAACTTCTGCTCCGGCTTTAAGGCCAGCTCCTCGTCGTTTCTTCTCTGTCCACATCCCTGGTCTCCTTCGCTCTCTTCCAGACAAAATTAATTGCCCTTCCCTTTGTGTTTCTGAAGCACTTCATCCATGCCGCTAGCATAGTACTACGCCTTATGACAGTTATAGATTTATGTGCCTTTTCCCCTTTTTGACTGTGAGCTGCTCAGGGGGTGGGAACCAGGTCCTGCCCATCTCTGTCTCCAAGACCTACTACAGTGCTCAAGACATAGTAGTTGAAGAGGACGTGTGCAGCAGAAAGCCGTCCCCCTCCCTTGTGGTATGTGAGCGAGTACCTCCTGATGATACCCAGATGGCATCCTTAACTGCTCAGGGCATCTGGAATGAGAGGAGGTACCCTAATGGACATGGAATGAGCAGTTCCCATGAACTTGACACACTCACTGCTCTCCATCTCCAATGTGTAGAGAGTAGAGAAGTAGCACTTCAGGGCGATGGCTTCTGTGGCAGGTCAACGCCTGTTCGAGCCAAACAGAGGGAGGGGCCCACTCTGCCCTGAGGCAGGGAAGGCTTCGGTGGAAGAAAAGGAGACTTAAGTTGGAATGTGGAGTTTGAACTGGCTGAGCAACATACAGAAACAGGTGTGGGCAAAGCAACCTGGGAGAGGAAAAGGATCCTGCTAAGAAGTGAGAGAAATGAGTTTGGGTGGCGAGGTGGGGCTCTGAATACGATTCACATGTACTACAGTGCAAAAATGCAATGTCTCAACTAGTTCTTTATTGTGGTAAAATATACATAAAATAAAATCCAACTAATATTTATTGAGTGCCCACAAAGTGCCAAGGGGATACAGAAAGGAACAGAACAAAAATTCCTGCCCTCCAGGAGCTCACACTGTAGAAGGGAAAGACAGACAATAAACAAATTAAATAGAAGATATAGTATTTTTGGATGTTTTTAAAATTGAGATATAATTCACAAAACAAAAAATGTACCATTTTAAATTATATAATTCAGAGGATCTTAGTATCTTCACTCTTCTGTACAACCATTACACTATCTAATTCCATAACATTTCCATCACCCCAAAAAGAAACCCTGTACTTGTTAAAGGTCAGTCCCAATGGCCCCTCCCCTAGTCCCTGGCAACCAGTAATCTGTCTTCTGTTTCTATGGCTTTGCCTCTTCTGGACATTTCATATCAATGGAACCATACAATATGTGGCCTTTTGTGTGGGTTTCTCTGACTTAACATAATGTTTGCAAGGATCATCATGTTGTAGCATGGATCCGGTTTTTATCCCTTTTTATGACTCAATAATATTCTATTGTATGGATATGCCACATTTTGTTTATCTGTTCATCTGTTGATGGACATTTGGGTTGCTTTACTTTGTGGCTATTATGAATAATGCTGCTATGAACATTCATGTACAAGTTTTTGTGTGAACATATGTTTTCATTTCTCTTGGGTATATACCTAAGAGTAGAATTGCAGGGTCATATGGTAACTCTGTGTTTAACTTTAGGGAAACTGCCAAACTGTTTTCCACAACAGTTATGCCATTTTACATTCCCACCAGCAATGTATGAAGTTCCAATTTCTTCACATACTAAACAAAACTTTTATATTGGGCATATTAATTTGCCTCGACAAATTATGCAAATGGTCACCACACCTCCACGATAAAAACAAGCCACAAGCCAAAATGCATGTTTTCCAAGCATTAGTAATGTATGGGCCCACTTTTTATATTTATTTTTAAAGTCTTTTTTAAACTTGAGGTATAATTGACATGCAAACATTATATTAGCTTCAGGTGTACAACATAGTGATTCGATATTTGTCTATATTGTGAAATGATCACAATAAGTCTAGTTAACATCTGTCACCATACATAGTTACAGAATTTTTTTCTCTTATGAAAACTTCTAAGATTTACTTTCTTAGCAACTTTTAAATGTGTAATTTGTTTTTATTATAGCCATCCTACTGGGTGTAATGTGGTATCTTATTATGGTTTTGATTTGTATTTCCCTAATGACTAATGTTGAACATCTTTTTATATTATTGGCCATTTGTATATCTTCTTTGAAGGAATGACTATTCAAATCCTTTGCCCGTTTTTCAGTTGGCTTATTGGTCTTTTACTGACTTTTTTAGAGCTCTTTATATATTGTGGCTACTACTGTCTTATCAGATACGTAATTTGAGCATGATTTTTTCCCACTGTGTAGGTCGTCTTTTCAGTTTTTTGATAGTATCCTTTGATACACAAAAGGTTTTGATTTTAATGAAGTTCAATTTATCTTTTTTCCTTCGGTTACTTGTATTTTTTATGTCATTTTGTGCTTGCCTAATCCAAGGTCACACAGATTTACACCTATCTCTCCTCCTAAGAGTTTTACAGTTTTAGCCCTTACATTTGGGTCTTTGAGCCATTTTGAATTAGTTTTTGTATATGGTGTGATGAAGGTCCAACTTCATTCTTTTGCCTGTGGATATCCAGTTTTCCCAGTATTATTTGTTGAAGAGACTGTTGGTTCCCCATTGAATGCTCTTGGAACTCTTGCCAAAAATCAAAAATTGACCATCTGTATGAGAGTTTATTCTGGGCTCTCAATTCTATTCCATTGATCTATATGTCTATCCTTATGCCAGGCCACACTATCTTGTTACTATAACTTCGTAGAAAGTTTTGAAATTGGGAAATACAAGTCCTCCAACTTTGTCTTTCTTTTTCAAGATTGCGTTGGCTATTTGGGGTCCCTTGCATTTACATATGAATTTTAGGATCATCGTATCGATTTCTGCAAAACAGGAAGTTGGAATTTTGGTGGGGATTGCACTGAGTTTGTAGATCAATTTGAGGAGTATTGCCATCTTAACAATATTAAGTCTTCCAATTTCTGAACATGGAATGTCTTTCCATTTATTTCAATCTTTAATTTCTTTCAAATATTTTGTAGTTTTCAGTGTATAAGTCTTGAACTTCTTTGGGTAAATGTATTCCTAAGTTTTTTTATTCCTTTTGATACTATCATAAATGGAATTGTGATCTTAATTTTATTTTCAGATTGGTCATTGCTAGTGTAGCACACACATCTTAGGGAAAATGGATAGGGAGTAAACAAAGTCACAGCAGTTGTTAGGCTCTAGTATATGGAAATAAATCTAAAGAAGGCAGTGGACTCTTGCAGGCTATGCCTTTGAGAAAGTTACTAACCTTGTGGACCTTTATTTTCCTCTTCTGTAAAACAAAAATAACTATCCTTGTCCTAATGGCTTCATAGAGCTAGTATGAAGTGTAAAAGAAATAATTTTTAAAAAAATAAAGTGTTTGGCACACAGTAGATGATTAACTAATCTTAGTGCCCTTCCCCCTGCCCAGTTTTTTTCCTCCTTGCTTTAAAACTGTAGCTCCTTTATTAACTGCAGACTAAGCCCCATATTAGAACCTCTGTGCCAGGAACCAAGGAACAAAGTCCATATTTTTAGCCCCCATCTCTGCTGAAAATCCTACCTAATGTCCAGAGAATCCCCAGTGCCTATCATTGAATCCCAGCCATCTGCTGCCAGATGCCAGATCTCCTGGTGCCAGATGTCCAATGATTGAGACATGTTTTGGAGGTTACTTTTGGGTCTTATATGCCACTAGGCGCTGATACCCGTCCCTCTTTTATTAAGACTTCAGAAATGTGCCACTCTTTTTAAGGTGATGACATATATCTTAGGAAAACCATCTCTTTTTTCCATGTTTGCTAGCAAGAAGGATCAGGGTATGGTATGCTTATGTCAGGTTTACGGAGCAAACCTGTCAGGGCCGCCTGCTCATATCTGTTAGCTAATATGCAAATGGAAAAACGGATGTCAAATAATTGCGAAAGCATAAGTGATTCAAGCAGAAAATACAGAATTTGGAGTCCAGAAGGAATGCTTTTCCCAGAGATCAATAGAAGTATGGATCATTCCTTTCAGAATTAAATGGGTATAGCCAAGTAATAAGTTTCTTATGTTTGAAAGGAGGAAGCACGTCTGGCAGTGGCTCCCCCTTTGAACTCCGATAGTATTTTGCACAGACCTCTCCTGATGCTATATCAGGCTGTGTCATTATCTTTTGTGGGTCTCTCTCCATCTTGACTGGGAATTCCTCTAAGGTATGTTCAATTAGTTATGTTCTGTAAGTATTGATTGACACTTGCTTTGTGCATCGAGCCTAGTGTGAGGTGTGGGGATTTAGAAAAAAAAGTGAGTGGGACATGGGCTCTGCCAAATCAGCATCCTGGGGTGATAGGAGGTGCTGACTGTTTCTGGAACCGAATTGACTAGATCCCTAGGAATTTATTTTGGCCTCTTCTGGGTGTTTCTGGAATACATTTTGATTTCATTTTGAAAAAAAGAGTTGTGAAAGGAGAGGAACCTGAGTAAAACCCAGAAAAAAATGAGGTTCGACGGCCATTTGATAAGACGCAAGAGTCGAGTCAGAGAAATTGAAGGGGCCGCAGTGAGGCGAGTTGGGAAAGAATGGATGACTCTGGACCTGGAGATGGGATGGCAAGGACGGCGCTCAGAGGCTTCTCTAACTACTTCTCTTGCTCTTTGTCTGTCTTCTTAAAGGAAAAGCTGTTTTTCTCGCAAGAGATAAACACCACCTCTCAGACATCTGCCATGTGATCCGCCACGATGTGCCCTACCTGTTCCAGAAGTACGTGAAGGAGTCCCACGGAAAGGATATCCGGGTGGTGGTAGTAGGTGGCCAGGTGATAGGCTCTATGCTTCGCTGCTCCACAGACGGACGGATGCAGAGCAACTGCTCTCTCGGTGAGGCACGAAAGCTCAGCCGGACTGTTGGTCAGGGGCGGCCACCAGGGTTTTTCATTAGGATGTTTGCACCCAGCCAGTGAATGTGTCTCGATCCCTCCTATCTGGTCAGACCGTCTGCAAGGCGCCAGGATCACAGAGAGGAATTAGAAACAAGCCCTTTTCCCTTAGCAGCAAGCAGTCCAGGAGGGGGACAGATGGGTGTGAGTGCCATGACGGAGGTCAGGCCGGGGATGTCAGGACACTGAGATTTGAACCCTGTCCTGTAGGTGTTAGGACTTGGCAGTCAGCTTTAAACAAGGGAGTGACGTGAGGATTGGTGTTTGAGAAAAACTGACGTCTGGGAAGAGGATGGATTGAAGGCATGAGAAGGAGGCAGGGAGTTGAGTTTGGAAGCCGTGGCAATAGCTCAGGCAAGAAGTAAGGAGAGTCTAAACTAAGGCAATGGGGAACTCCCTGGCAATCCAGTGGTTAAGACTCCGCGCTTTCACTGCTGAGGGCTCAGGTTCTATTCCTGGTCCAGGAACTCCAGCAAGCCATGTGGTGCGGCCAAAAATAATAATTAAAAAAAAAAAAAAAGAAACTGAAAAGTAAGGCTATAGCTGGAGACATAGCATATTCTGCTTTTCCATTGTAATTGAAGATTGTGTTTCTTTTTTCTTTTGAAAATTGTGTTTTTCTTATATGTTTGATGTTATTAGAAAGCTGCAGTTTGTGTCTGGATCAAATGCATAACCTCATCCCATTAACCTATTGATAAAGCTTGTTTTCAGTTTTGGTGCATGGAGATGGTCCCGGGGGCATGGGAATGTTCATCTTCATCACAGAAATCTATTGTCAGCCTCATGAGTGGAATTTGTATGTTGCTAATGTGAAAAAGTACCCAGTTGTTATTTCCTAAATCGCCAGATGAGTATACCAGGTCTGGTGACTAATGAAGAGGCTGAAACACCAATCCGGTCCTTCTTCCTGAGTGTGATTGAGCAACCTCCCCAAGTGGACTCCAGGGTAGAGGCTGACAGTGTAGCGATTAATGAGAGTCCTTGCCCTCGGGCAGCTTATGATCCAGTAAAGGAGAAGACGGATAAGCAGATCATTGTAAGGTACTGTGACTAAAGTGCTGTGATAGAAGCAAATGCTAGGCTCAGGTTGACACAGTGCTAAGTACCTAATACGTTATCTCATTTAATTTTCATGACGACCCCATGTCTTGCCACAGTATCGAACCTTATGTATTATCAGTTTGTCTTTTTCAGTCAGCTCACAAAATCCATTCTTTGGGGACTTCCCTGGTGGTCCAGTGGTTAGGACTCTGCACTTCCACTGCTGGGGCCCTAGGTTCGATCCCTGGTCAGGGAACTAAGACCCCACAAGCCATACGGCCAAAAGAAAAAACAAACCAAAAAATCCATTCTTTAACTAGAAACTACACAGTTTTGTAATTTATCCATATTGCTTTTTTGATGAGCTCTTTTAAAGCTGTTCAATAGCCTTTTCCTCACACCATGTAATAGATGGTGGAGGGGCAGGGTTAAGGTCAAGCCATTAGTTCCTGAGAATACAAGTGTTAAGTCTTTGCAAAGAGGCTAACGGAAGACAGTTAAATCTGAGGTCTTAGCTTTTTAACAAGTAAGGGCAGTCAGACTCTCTGTGACCTCGGTATGAGATTTTTGTTTCACAGGCCTCTCTCTTCTTAGAAAATAATAATTTTGTTTCTTCTAATTTCTAAAAGGAATTCATTCTCAATGTAGAAAATACAGCAAAGTCAAATGAAAAACGATATTTATCATTAATCCCACCATCTAGAGACAACCAATGTTAACATTTTGGTGTCGTTTCTGACGATGTTTTTTTGCATAATTATGGTCATACTGTACAGCCTTTAATCCTTTTAAGTATTTTCCCATGTGATCACAAACTCTATCATTTTTAGTAATGGTTGTAAACGATGCTGCTTTCCTCTACTGTGAGCTATTTAGATTATAATTTTTCATTTACTCATCAACAAGTATCGAGTGCCTACTATGTACCAGTATTTTGACTTTCCAGTATTTTAAATGACTGCCATCAGCATCTTTGTGCATAAAGCTTTTTTTCCCAATATATAAGATTATTTCCTTCATGGTGCGATGACTGGGTCAGAGGATATAAACATTTTTTAAACTCTAGGAAAGAAACAATCATATTACTTTCTCAAAGGGTGTCCTGATTTCCATCCAGACCTTTTGTTGGTAATAAATATGCCCATCTTGCTGCCCTTCCCCGACATCCCTCACCTCTCTTCCTTGAAGGGTCATTTGGCTCATTAGTCCAGTCAGTGCCTGGTGTTGTTGCCAAAATTCGGCCTCTGTACACTGGGGCCAGATTAAATCTCAGAGACAGAGTTTTGGTGAAGTATTATAGAAAGGAATAGCTTTATTGCTTTGCCAGGCAAAGGGGGCCACAGTGGGCTAATGCCCACAGGACTGTGTGTCCTGCCCTGGAGGGGGTAGTGAGGAGACTTATAGCGTTCAAGGAGCAGGGCGTGATCAGCTCGTGGACATTCTTCTGATTGGCTGGTGGTGAGGTAATGGGCGGTCAGCATCATCAACCTTCTGGTTCCAACCGGTCTGGGGTCTCCTTTAACTTCTTCCACCTGCTGGGGGTTTCAGTATCTGCAAAACAGCTCACAGGACGTGGCTCAGAATATTATCTGCAGTCCTTGAGGAAGAACTAAAGGTCCTTGACTTTGTATAATGGCTAAAGTATTATTATCTTATCTTGCTTGACTGTTTTCCTTTCTTTCTGCATTTTCTCACTTCTCTGATTAAATTTATTCTTTGACTAAAGTTTTTCTACGACAAAGGGCAGGCAGAGGATATGGGTAGGGGTTTCTTCTGGGAAGGCCTTATATGGTCATGCTCGGTTACAGTGTCACCATTACATCACTGCACTTTCCCCACAGGTGGCGTGGGCGTCATGTGCCCACTGACAGAACAAGGCAAGCAGCTGGCTATCCAGGTGTCCAACATCCTGGGCATGGACTTCTGTGGCATCGATCTCCTCATCATGGACGATGGCTCCTTTACGGTGTGCGAAGCAAACGCCAACGTGGGTTTCCTAGCCTTTGACCAGGCCTGCAACTTAGATGTGGGCGGGATCATTGCGGACTACACCATGTCCTTGCTGCCCAACAGGCAGACTGGGAAGATGGCTGCCCTCCCAGGACTGTCTAGTCCCAGGGAGAAGAAAGAGCCAGACAGCTGTGCTTCAGCTCAGGGAGTCACAGAGAGCGTCTACGCCATCAACAGCGGGTCTACCTCTAGCGAGAGCGAGCCTGAACTGGGAGAGATCCGGGGGTCCTCAGCAAGCCCAGCGGGGGCCCCAGCCCCCATGCTGCCCGACCCTGGCTACAACATTAACACCAGGATTGCTTCAGAATTAAAACTTAAGTGAATTCCTGCTTTTTGGCAGCATTGAAACCAAATCCTACTGCTTCCCTAGTAGTTTTGAGCGAATAAAATCTGGACTAGTGTGATTTCATTTGCACAGAAACTAGAAATCCCATCTGGGCACTCAGCATTCTTTCTAACGATGATTTAAGCAAATGGCCTAGCTTTGCGGTTTTTATAAACACTAATATAAAAACCCTCACCGAGAACAACATCCCGACTGATGGATTTGAGACCGATGTCTGCTGCAAGCAGTTGGATGTTACGGCTGACTCTGTGCTGTGCTTCTGGCTTTTAGCAGTGGAGCCCATTAACTCAGAACGGCTCCTGGAAATACTGCACAAAAGAGCAACCACCGGACAGAGGCACGTGCAGAAGAGGTGGAATGTGACTGCAGTTGTGTGCTCTTCATTATGTGTGTGTGTGTGTGTGTGTGTGTGTGTGTGTGTGTGTGTGTGAGAGAGAGAGAGAGATACTTGGAGTACACGCAGTCCCAGCGCTATTAGAGAATCAGTCTCTGCTCCCCATCAATCACCATCTTGACCATATTTCTCTGACACTCAGGATATGGTGTTTTAAAGGGAGCTTCCTCCTTTGCATCTTCAGTGAAGCACTTTGTAGAAAGTGAGATTGAGCGTCCTTTGACTTCACTCGTTGGCAAACATCCTGCTCTGTAACTGGGGCTTTCTACAGATTGCTTTGCCACTCCAAATATATAGATCCTGCTTCAACTAACGCCAGCCCCAGCAGCCTCTTGCACCTTTGCTGCCTTTGACCTCAGCTGGAAATGCACTTCAGTGACCTAGTGGCCACACACTTTCTTCCTTAAGCATGCACTAGAACACCATGGACTTCTTTTCAATAGACTGTTCACTTGACATTAGAAGCGAGTGGGTTTTTAATCCTAGAAAGCTACTGGAAGATAATCATTTCCCCCCCTCTTCTACTGAAACTTTAGGTACTTAGCTGTAGGAGATTTTCTTGTATGAGTCGGTGTTGTGAGCCTGTTGGGTAGCTAGAGCCATTGGAAACACTCCAATCCCCTTGACATAACTAGTCTTACCCAGGTTCCAGAGACCTGTCCTTACCCACTTTTCCACACTGGGGAGACTCAGGTATCAGGAATAACTCATTGCACATTTGGTGGGGGGGATGGGGGGTGGGGGGAGTGGATAATGTAGACATGACACCAAGTGCTTTTCATTTTAACTCTTCCAGCAGTAGATGATGACACTGCCCTTGGGAGAAGTCACGGACATGGAGTGTTTCATTTCTGCTTCTGTGAAGTATGACAAAAATGAGCAAGGCTACCTTTTTAACCAAATACACTAGAACATATGCACTCAAGAGTCACCATGATTGTACTTATTCCCCTGGGAGACCTTACTCTTGAGCTGTGATGTTGCATGTGCCAAGAGCACTAGACTTCCTCTTTGGAGTTACCTTTGAAGCCATGCAAGAAAAGAGGCCTCATAACCTTATAGTCAGACCTCGTTTTTTTACACCACCCTTCCCCAGAGATCATCCCGAGCTCCATCACCCATTTTATTTATCAGACTTATCTTCTAATGCTCTTTGGCTGTTAAAAAATATCATTCCTCAAAAGAATAAATCTACCCTTAAAGGACAAAGACTTATCAATGTTAAGGATGCTTACAAGTGGACAGTTTCCAAGGAAGGTTCTAGAAATGTTATGAGTAAAGTCAGCTTCCCTGGACTAAACATGCATCTTCCCAACGTGACCAGTTTGAAGGAACAACACCCATTTGGGTGTACAAATTCCTGTACTTATTCTGCTGTAAATGTAAAACGTGTATAAAGTCAAACTATTACATTTTTCCACAACACATTTAAATAGAAATTGGCTTTGAAAATACTGTGGCTAAAATCAGATCTCACCAAGTAACTGAAACTGAAAAATGTTTGGCACCATGCAATGGAGATGTCGCACTACACAGTAGTAGTTTAAATACAGTCAACATAGGGTGCATGCCACTGAACTGTAATTCCAGTCATGTGTCTGTACAGTTGAAAAACGATAATCCTTCACCTTTATATAGGTTAAGACATGTACCTTATCTTTACCACTCAGGGTGGGTTTAGAAGGATGGTTCTAGGTCTGTTCTCGTTGGATTTGGCCAGATGCTTTCTACGTAAACCTCTGAACCAAGTGATGACTTTCTGGAAGCTGCATTCACTCCTTCCCACAGTTTAGTGCAAGCCCAGTCTCTCCACTTTACCTAAATAGATGCTCGTGAGCCCCATCCTGAGCACAGCAGCTAGAGGGTGCTTCCAGATTTGTCAAAGGGGGCCCATTTTCCAGCTGCCAGTGACATCTGTCGTCATTGGCGTCATTGCTTGGAACCCAGCCCTGTCTAGAGAGCTGGGGCACAGCTGGATCAAAGCCTCCCTCCAGGATTTCCCATACTGGCTGTGGGCCCTGTGAGCCTCAGCCCGGTGGCTGGGCCACACTCGTCACAGCTGCCCACAAGGCCTGCTGGAAGGAACGGGGGGCGCAGAGCCGGATCCCGGTTCTGGTTCTGCCCTAAAATAGCTGATTAACCTTATACAATCAAGTTGACTCTGTGCCTCGATTTTTCCATTCTTCTGCTAGGGGAGATGCCTATTCTATTTAGCTCTTGGGGCGGGTGTTTTGAGGTTGGAGTTAATTAATGAAACTGTACATTGCGTGGGAGGTGGTAGAAGGACACCTCCCACATCTGGCTTTTAGCAGTTTCCTATCACCCCTCCTCTGGGGGAGTTAAAGAGGCCATAAATTCTTGGCATTAGCACACTAAACAGTGGTAGAGGGCCTGAAAAAGGATGCAGCTTCTCAGAGGGCTTATGACCTGAAAGAAGTAAGGCTCTTAGTGTATTCAGCCTTCTGGATGGATTGTATCTAACCTGAAACTCTTGACTCTCGTGTATCAACTAACAGTCTTCCTCATGTAACATAAATTGCAGTGTCTGTATACAGTCTTCCCATTATCTGGTAGTAGCATCTTGAAACTGGTCAAAACTTGAATGCCAATAGCTCACTCAGAATATATATGACTTTGCACTTGGGAAGAATGTCTTCATGCTGTTTGTCTGATTGCTGAGGGGTATGGGGTTCCCCCAGAAGGTGGATTTGGGGCTTTAGGTCTTGAGGATCTGATCAACAATATAAGTGGCTCTTAAGCCATTAGTATCACAATTGCAGACTCAGTTCTCCCAGCTCAGAGGGGATTCCATGAACGTTGGGGATGGGCGAGGAGGAAGGAGAGGAGAGGAAGGTCTGGGATAGTTTTGTGACATTTCAGTGGAAGAAATAAGTTGGGATCATCTGGAATTCTAGTGGGAAGGAGGAAGAAATGGCTCTTCCGTGGGTTGTTGGAATGAAAGAATTGTGAATATGTATTGCTTATAGAGGTAGGGGTCTTTCTTTGAAACTATTCTGTATAAAGAAAATGAGTTGCTTGGATTCTCATCCACCTCAGCGGAAGTAAGAGACATACCTCATCCCCTTTTTTTAAAAAAAATCTTTTTCCATGAGGTTTTTTTTTTTTTTAATTGGAGTATAGTTGCTTTACACTGCTGTGTCAGTTTCTGCTGTACAGCAAAGTGAATCAGCCATATGTATACATGTATCCCCTCTTTTTTGGATTTCCTTCCCATTTAGGTCACCACAGAGCACTGAGTAGAGTTCCCGATGCTATGCAGTAGGTTCTCATTAGTTATCTATTTTATACATAGTAGTGTATATATGTCAATCCCAATCTCCCACTTCATCTCACCCTCCCCTTCCCCCTTTGTTCTCTACCTCTGTGTCTCTACTTCTGCTTTGCAAATAAGATTATCTGTACCATTTTTCTAGATTCCACATATATGCATTAATATATGATATTTGTTTTTCTCTTTCTGACTTACTTCCCTCTGTATGACAGTCTCTAGGTCCATCCATGTCTTTGCAAATGATGCAATTTCGTTCCTTTTTAGGGCTGAGTAATATTCCATTGTATATATGTACCACATCTTCTTTATCCATTCCTCGTTGATGGACATTTAGGTTGCTTCCATGTCCTAGCTATTGTAAATAGTGCTGCAGTGAGCAATGGGGTGCGTGTGTCTTTTTGAATTATGGTTTTTTCAGGACATATGCCCAGTAGTGGGATTGCGGGGTCATATGGTAGTTCTATTTTTAGTTTTTTAAGGAACCTCCATACTGTTCTCCATAGTGGCTGTATCAACTTACACTCCCACCAACAATGTAAGAGGGTTCCCTTTTCTCTGCACCCTCTCCAGCATTTGTTGTTGTAGATTTTTCGATGATGGCCATTCTGACCGGTGTGAGGGGATACCTCATTGTAGTTTTCATTTGCGTTTCTCTAATAATTAATGATATTGAACATCTTTTCATGTGTTTGTTGGCCATCTGTATGCCAAACTATACAAACAGCTCATGCAGCTCAATATCAAAAAAACAAACAACCCAATCAAAAAATGTGCAGAAGACCTAAACAGACATTTCTCCAAAGAAGACGTACCTCATCCCTTCTTTAAGTCCTGATGAAGGCTGATCTTGAGAACCAGCTCTGAATGTAAATCAGAGGAAGGTTGAAGCAGCTAGCTGGGGGGGGGCAGGGGGGGGCGGTTCCACGATCACTCTAGTAACAGCTGACCCTCCCAGAAGTTAATGACCAGAATACCATGTGCAGGCGGTCACAGAGCCATGTCGGAGGGTGAGTCCAAAATCAGTGAAGCAGCCTAGTAATTTCCTGTGCAGCTGGAGGTGCAGCTTCTATCTGCTGTCAGTCTATGCGGATTTTTTGGGAAAAACCCTGACAGCGGCCTTCTTGTCACTATCCCTGGAGTTAGTGTTCCTGGATCTGCCGCTGTAGCCCTAATAGAAAACCTGCTGCTGTTTATGACTGCTTCTGAGATTCCCCAGATCAGATCGTGGCTTCAACTGTTGTCACCTGGAAGACCACCATCTCAGGCATATGTTGTCTTACTCCTTTCTTAAAACCATATTATGCTTCCATTCCAAATCTGTGGTTAGACTGTAGCCTTCCCTTCTAAAACTCACACAACTGAGTATGAAAACCTTGTCCCTTCAAGCCTTTCAATTTCCTTCTCCAGGCGCGTTTCCCCTGCTGACAAGTGGCACTGTTCTGGGCCACATGCTGGCATCCCAACACTGTTGGGTAGTCTTGCTCTGGCATTGCATATTCACTAGAGCTCTGAGGCAACCCTAAGAAGGTCACCCATCAAGCCAGATTTGAGGGCACAGGAATAGCAGCACTTTGGAACCAGTTCAGTCCCTGTTTTATAGATGGGACTCTGAATCCCAGAGGCCAAGGTCACTTAGCTAGTCAGCAGCAAGGTTGGGACCCAGGCAGTCTGGTTTGCAACCAGTGTGGCATACTGCCAGAGGTGGCTCTGTTCTTCCATGGCATCCAGCACTGCTGCCATCCTGGACCCACCCTGTGCCCATCCCCCTTCCGCTGAGCCTCTGCTCTGGATCAACATGGTGCCAGCTGTGAAGGATTCAGCTCTTGGATGGCTTTTAGGTAAGAGCCCCAAAGGCGTAGATAAGATTTTCTGGTGCGTGCTGGCTCATGGCCTGTGCCTTCTGTAGACCAGCCAAGACCACATAGCCTCACATTACACCATCAGTGATGGAATGTGAGAGAAGGCCCCTGCCAAGCTGACTGAAGGCTTCCTTGGCCCCGGTTTGGTTCATGTTCCCTCACTGCAGAATGTCTTGGATTTGCAGAAGACTTCGTGGGCCTCCGTGGAGGCCAGGGGCTTGAAGGTCCCAAACGTCTCCCGTCAGGCACACCTGAGGGGGAATCCTGATTGATACACGTTAGCTACAATCTGCCACAAAGTCAAAGGCTTCCTCCCTCTCGCAGTTCCACAGTGCATCCCCCTTGCGGCCGGCCACTAGGCACACTCTTCCCTGTTGTAGCCCATGGGTCAGCTGAGGACCCCCTGCCCCTTGAGATCCAGAGAAGTCTGATAACTGGGCCTTTGGATCTCTGTGATTTCTAAGGGGCTTATATCTTGGCAGTCACTGCTGACTCCAGACTTCTGCTACCTCATTTTAAGCAACAATCATGTCTCATCCCTTCACCACATCAGCTGAGAAAGGCTCAGTTCCTGCCCCCACTTCCACACACACCAAAATTCAAATGAGTCAGTGTAGGAGCATGTGCCTGTGTGTGTTTCAGTGATGTGGGAGGAAACGGGAGATGTGGCAACAACGCAGACGTGGCAGCAATGCAGGCATTGCAGCAATGCAGACGTGGTACCCCCATCCATAAAATGTTCTTCTATACTCTACAGAGGAATCCACTCACCTTCCACTCCATGTGGTACCTGACTGCCTTCTCAGGACAAACTAAATCCACGTATGTTCTCATGGACGGCAGCATAGCCATTCCTTTTCCTAATATGATTCCTGCCAACACCTCTACCTTCAAGATTTCAGCTTCTATCACGGATGGCTTATTAAAGGCATTTTCCTAAGCAAAGACCACTCCCTCCTAAAGAAGAACTCAAGTGCCGTCCCTTAGGGTGATCTATTTTTCATTCCCACTACCCTAGCCAGGCATGGCAACCACCATAATCACCACTAGCTGTTGGGGACATCACGCTTTATGGAAGGCAACACGGATTGATGTAAATGGTGCTAGTTTGGGTTAGCCCCGGTTCAAATCCTGACTTGATAACTTATGGCTTATGTGACCTCAGGAAAGTCACTTAATCTCGCTTAACCTTTGCATCATCACCTATAAATGTGATAAATAAACACAATCTTGAATATGAAGCTCTTAACCACAAGTCTGGCTTTCAGCAAGTTCCTTTCCTCTTGCTTTCTCCACTGTCAGCAATCACAAACAGCTCCCGCCCGTGATCATGACTCAGTGCCAAGGGATAAAAGCTGACAGACAGCAGCTTTACAGCTGGGAAAAGAGATGCGGGGGAGGAAGGGGACAAGACTGGTGGCTGCTTCAGCATGCTGCGGTTTAGGCTTAATGACTGAAAGGTCCCATCCATCCCTGAGATTCTGTGATGCTCTAGTGTAAGATATAGGGGGTGTATCTGGCTTAGAATAGTCCTGGAGGAAAGGCTGCCTCAGACAACTGGGAGGCTGGAGAGTGGAGGAGCAGCGTGACCTTGTATGATTTAGCACCTGGTTTCTTTGGCTCTTCCTGTATGAGGTTTGCTGGCTTTGCATCAAATGGAAGGAGGAGGTGCCAGGGATTTGAATTAAATCTGTCAAACAGAGGGTGAGGGGAGTGCAGAAGGCCGGGGGGTGGGGGGGCGGAGCTGTGCAGGGAACTCTGATAGCCCAACAGCACCATCTGGACTTGGCAGGGATGACAGCCCTGAGAGCAGATGGAACTAGCCAATAAAACAGCTGAAATTCTGCTGTCCTGGGCCTGTCCTGAGTCGGACCCCCAGAATCTTCTATTTAGAAGGAACACTGCTCTACTGTAAGTGGAGAGCTGGGGTTCTTAGTCTAGAACTAATAAAGGTCTTCGTGAAGGCAAGACCAGGCAGGTGGCTCGTGTGTTTAGTCCCACCTGGAGGTCCCCAGAGTACCAGTGGTGTGGTGGAGCCGGCTTGGACCAACCCATGAGAGCGGATTGTTACAGTTTCAGGAATTTTGTGGGCTGGTTGTTAGATGCAGCCACAATTAAAAATTAAATTATATAAACCTAAAATTAAAGTATATTTAAAATATAGGTAATAAATATTCAAAACTTATCACTTCCTAATTATTTTATTACCTTTTACTATTGTCTGTGCTTCTGAGGTTATTGACATCTGCTGTATTTGTACAGTGGAAATGCCATATAATGGTGTGCAACTGAGCATGTGTTCCCAACTGCATTGTCCAGTGACATCACATTGGTAGTTTGAAATCAGCCATGGAGGGAATATTTACCCCACAGAGATGGGCAAACACTATATACCAAGTATTTCCCCTGGAGAGCTACCTGTTAAACATTTACCAACACACCAGTGCCACTGGGTAACCAAGAAAGAAATTGATACACCAATGCATTGAAACATCTCAATTCCAGGGAGGTAGCATGTGTGATGGATTTCTCAGAAGCCAGTGTCCTATTATAATGTGCAGAAATGACTTGAAGAAAAACACTTGAAAACACTGCTTCTTTGCCTGTTCTGTCTTCCTCTGTTTTCACACATGAGAAATCTTTTTGGTTTGCTCCTAAACTTAGTGATCTTTGAGGCTGTGTCTCACCTGTGGGCTGTACTTCAGCTAAGTTCCCCCCAGGAAAGTGAATTGTAGTTTTTCCTACCTAATTGGCAAACTGAAAACGTGCTGTAAAGAATATACCTTAACTAGGCACCCAAAGAGCTCATTTCCAAGTGGTTTGAACAGCAATAACAATGTTAACTTCTCCCACAGCGAAGAAATCATTTCTAAATGATTGTTTTGCTGGTTTTGCTTTTTATTAAAATTATTACCGTGGAACAGAAGGCTTTGTTTGCCTTTGTCCCCCAAACTCTGTCCCTTTTGGTGGTTCTTTTTCAGTAAGTATCACACTGAATCTACATTTTATTATTTTCATATCATAAAATGAGGAAAAGGCTTCATAGAAACTTCATCCTATTCACTTGCACACCAGCTGCATTCTGAAAAACCATAATTTTCCTTTCAAATGCAGAGTGCTGTCTGAATTGTAATATTGCCAACTCTCAACTGTCAAGATGATGGAGGAAAATACTAATGCAGATGGTATGAGCTTGTCGTGGGCCCGCTCAACATGCTCTCCTGGACTGACTTTACAATGAAGATTCAAATAGCAAGTGAGAGCTTGCTGTGTGTAAGAATGGCTGTGTGGTGCAGGAAGGATCCCAGGGGACTGGAAAGATTTGTGTCCCCACCGGAAGAGCCATTAGAATTTGTTTGCATGACATTTCAAAAGGCTTCCTGGGAGAAGCAGTGCTAAGGCCTTTAGGAACTAACTCCGATCAGCACCAGGCCTGAGACCCTTGAACAAAGGCTGTTCCTCAACTTGTGAGGGTCAGGGAGCCCACCCCGAGGTAAGAGAGTCACAGGGATAACGCTTCTTTGTTGCAACCAGGGATGCTACTCTGTTGTACCACTCATATTGTCCTTCAACCCAAACACTGGGGAGTGTGACCTGTATTTCTTTTTTATTCTACTGATATATGAAATTCTTCAAACTACACAAAAGTCAAGAGGATGGTTTAGTAAACTCCTCAAATTTTAAATTATCAAAATTTTCTATTTTTACTGCATCTACCCACTTCTTCTTCTTAAGCATTTAAAAACAATTTCCACACACCATATCTTTTCTCCCCTGCATACTTCAGCAGGCATCTCATCTTAAAGGGAGATTTCCTTATGCCTTTACCGCGTATAACAAAATTAACAGTAATTCCTTGATAGCATCTAACTACCAGTTCATATACACTTCCCCCAGTTGTCCCAGAAGAACTGCATTTTCTGCATCATAGACCAGTGTGTTTGGTGGGGCCAGAGGTCCTTTGAGAAGGGTGGTGACTGCTTCCCCACCACCCTGCCTGTGGCTCTGGCAGCAGCCATGCTGACAGGGCACCAGTAGAAAGGTCTTTAGGCTGGCTACAGACACCGTCCCCAGTTGCTGGAGCTTGGGATTTCCTCTCCCCAAGGAATAAGCCTACAAGACTTCCTCTTCTGTTTTCCAGGGTTCCACGGTCATCCCCCGAAACGTTCCCAGCTTCATGCTGCTGACACCCACCTGGCTGTCATGCTGGTTCCCATTTCACTGCTTTTCCTGCAGCTGCGTTTTTCACTGTAGGAATTCCCTCAGTCAGGAAAGAGCCTTCCCCCAAGGATTACGGCTCTTCCACCGGCCTCAGATCTACTGTACCTCAGTGCGTCACAGCTCTTCAGAGCTCCCAAAGGCCTTGGCTTCTTCATTTGTTGGAAAATTTTGGCTGAATTTCTCATAAGTCGGAGAAGATTTGAGTAGCAGGACACTGTGTCACATTTAAAGGCCTAAAGAGACAGCAAGTGAATGCACTGCTTGCTCAGGGATGTTCTTCTGCTCTAAAGAACATCATTATGACAATTGGTGATATCTGAACTAAAGTCTGTATTTCATTCTTTGATCGCATCCTATCAATGATTAATTTCCTTTTTTTAAAAAAAATAAATTTATTTATGTATCTATTTTTGGCTGTGTTGGGTCTTCGTTGCTGCCCGCGGCTTCCTCTAGTTGCGGTAAGCTGGGCCTACTCTTCGTTGCGGTGCGGGGGCTTCTCATTGCGGTGGCTTCTCTTGTTGCGGAGCACGGGCTCTAGGCGCTCAGGCTTCAGTAGCTGTGGCTCGCGGACTCCAGCGCGCAGGCTCAGTACTTGTGGCGCACGGCCTTAGTTGCTCCGCGGCATGTGGGATCTTCCCGGACCAGGGCTCGAACCCGTGTCCCTGAATTGGCAGGCGGATTCTTAACCACTGTGCCACCAGGGAAGTCCCTAGTTTCCCGATTTCGGTGATTGTACTGATGAGAATATGTAAGAGTTTCCTTGTTTTTAGAAGAACAACATTAAATATTGAGGGATAAAGGGGCATAGTGTTTGCAGCTTTCTTTCAAATGGTTCAGAAAATAATGGGTATCTATATAGAGAAAATGATGAGGCAAATATGGTAAAATGTTAACATCTGGGGAATCTGGGTGAAAGATATATGGGAATCCTTTGTATGAATACTCTGAATAAATCTGAAATTATGTCACCCTCGTCTGCTGGGTTCCCCTCTCCTCTATTAAACGGTGTGTTTCAGGGCATTTCCTGGGACTCTCTTCCCTTCCTTATCTCTCTTCTCTTCCCCAGGTGATCTCCTTCGTTTCCACAGTATTAATTACAACCTACACGATGCTCTCAAATTTATCTCTCGAACTCAGTGTTCTTTTCTTAATGTCAGATTGCCTGTCCAGTTGCCTGCCTTTTCATCTCCCCTCAAATGTCTCGTATCTGAAACTCACCACGCCCCAATCTGAATTCACATTCCTCTCTCTCTCCCGAAGACTCGCTCCTCTTCCAGGACCTCCTCACCTGAGGGCACAACGCCAACCACTTGCTCAAACCAGAAGGAAAGAAAATACACTTCAGGAGTCATTCTTTGGCTGCTATCTTCCTTATCCCTCACATCCAGTTTTGTTTCTTGTGGTGAAACATGACTTTCAAACTCTGAATGGTCTTTTTTCATTGAAAGCTTTTCTCCCTTGATCATTAAGAGGTTCTAGGATTGTTTCTGCAATCCTTAGAAAGGTTCGCAAGCAAGGGACAACATTTATAATATATCATCTTGGTTTTATATCCTGATCTCAATAGTAACCTTGCTTATATGCTTTTCAAACCTGCTGCTGTTTATTTATTAACTATTGAAACTGTCTGTGTAAGCATATATATTAAATAAAATATTTATCTCCATCTCATCACCATCAATCTTGATGAATATCAGGAAAAACGTACTTTTTCTAGCAAACAAAATGATGACATGGTTTGTCATTCAAATAATGCTTTATCATCTTTTCTGAAGCATCTACTTTGCCAGATGTGTGTTTTGTTTGACCTTTTGTTCTTGAGAGATATTATGCTTCATAGAGCCATCGTGAACACAGAAACCTTACTTGCATGATATATATCTATAGTAGGACCTAGTGGTGGTAGAGCACCTTGGTTCTAATCTTGGTCATCTGAGGACCTATGGCACAGCACAGGTCCAAAGCTGTGCAATGATAAAACATTGGAAAGTTGGTACTCAGAGCAACTACTCAATGTGAATCTTTGTGAAATAAAAGTTCATAGACAACTTGATATAATTTGTAACACTGCTATGTGCTTGCTAGTAGAAAAAATTTAGCCAGGACTTTCAGAGATGATCCCTCAGCTCCACACCTGCAAATTCTGCTGAAGATGCTTAGGAAAGGTTACCTGGTAGAATGATAAGAGATATTCTTATCTCCCCAGAACTCCTGATTCTCTTGAACCTGCGTATACCTTTTTAGGTCAAGTAAATCACATTTCACAGAGATCTTCAGAATTGAGATTATGTCCTGCATCACTGTATCATGTATGAAAGTGAAATACATTTTCATTGATGAGTCAAAAAAAGAGGGCAAAATAAAACATTATCAGATTAGTGAAAGAAAGAAAATCTGAGTATTTGCCATCAGCAAACCCTCACCGTAGGAAATAGTAAAGGATTTATCAGTAATGTGAGCCCAGATAGAGGGTGTGAAGAGCAAGAAGGAATATGATGACTTTATAAAATAATAATGACTTTATAAAATAATAATAATAATTGTGATTTGTGGGTTTAAGATACACTTGAAATAAATAACAGTAATAATATATAAGTTAGGGGGAAGCAAATGGAATTTAAAAGTTTTAAAGCCCTTGTACTGTCCAGGATGAGGGTAAACATCCTGAATAACTTTAGACGTTGATAAGTTAGGAATGAATATTTGAATTTCTGGAGTAATCACTTAAAGAATAGAAACACAGTGTAACCTACAAACTAGCAGACAGGGGGTAGAAAATGGAATGAGAAAAAATAATCAATCTAGAAGAAAGAAGAAGGAAAATAGAACATGCAGTACAAATAGAAGGCACAAGATAATAGATTTAAACCCAAACAATTTAGCATACAAATAAAATGTAAATTGACTAAATGATTCTTTTAAAATTATAGATATAAAAATATCTAACTATACTATTTTTATAAGAGATACATCCAAACCATAAGGGTATAGATTGTTTGAAAGTGAAAGGTCGCAAGAAGAAATACTAAGTGTTTAGTCAGGGTTGAGTCGGGAAAACAGAAGCCTCTCTGAGCATTTTGAGTAAAGAGATTTATTTAATGTAGGGTGTTAGAATCTTACACAATCTTTGAAATGGCTGGGTGATCAGGAAGCAAAGGTCAGCAAGCTGCTTTCACAGGAAATCTGCTTTCAGGAAAGCAACAGTGGGTGATTCTCAGGAAGATTAATGGTTGCTCCTTCTCATCCGGCTTCCAAATCTTGTGCAGTAGACCCTCATTGGCTGAATTTAATCCAGAATCATAAAAGGAAAGAGTACTGGGAACTGTAGTTCCAAGCTTCCCCTTTGAAGCAGAGGTAAATGCTGAAGCAGAGGTAAGTGATAACATCTAGCTGATAACAAGCAATCCAGCCCAAAAGGAAATAGGCATAGCTATGTTAACATCAGACCAAAACATCAGACTCTAAGGTTAAAGGCATTACTGGAGATAAAGCGAATCACTTCATAATACAAAAAATAAGGATTCAATTCACCAGGAAAATACGATATTTGAACTTGTACTTGCCTAACAGCCAAGCCCCGAAATATGTAAAGCAAAAACTGATAGAACTACAAGGAAAAATAGATATAACCACAATCATATTGGATGGATTTTATGTACCTCTCTCAGAAATAAATTAGAAATTCAGCAAGGAGATGCAGTGTTTGAAAATACGAAAAATTTGACTTAACGGACATATATAGGGCAATGTGCCCAATAACTCCATTCTTTTATAGCACACACAAAACATTTACAAATACATATTAACCATATCCTGGGCCATAAAGCAAACCCCAAACAATTTCTAAAAGTCAAAATTGTACACAACGTATTTTATGATCTCAATAAAATTAAGCTGGAAAACAGCAAAGAGGTAACACCATCTTTTAGAAATTAAGAATCATACTTCTAAATGACTCATGAGTCATAAAAAATTAAGAAATATTTAGAGCAAATGATAATAAAAATGCATTTCGTAATATGTGGTATCAATGAAAGCAGCATTTAGAGGAAAATTTATAGCCTTAATGCAAGTGTTAGAAAAGCAGAAAGACTGAAAATTAAATTACTAAACATGATGTGAAAAAGCAGAAAATTATGAGCCATAACCAAGAGGAAAATCAGTCAACAGGAACAATAAATTGAAACAGTAATTTTATAAATATACTCAATGGGGAAGGAGTCATGAACAAGAATTCAGGGGTGGAGAGAACAGAAAACAGATAAGGGAGGGGGGAAAAAGAGAAAGGGGCCAACGACTATGGTAAAGAAGAGAACTAGAGTTTAATGAAATGGATTTTGAAGGACTCTTTTAGAATAAGGAAGTTCTAATATTTTCTTTTAAATTATCTGCCGAAGAGCCATTGGTCCTTCTCCTCACTCTCCAATCTTCATTCAACATCTATTTGAAAGAGCTGGCTCATATCTGGGGTTAGGAGGTGAGAATCAGGAAGAAGGGATGTGTCCCTAAAGAGATGAAAAAAAACAGCTACAAGATGTGGAGAGTGACAAAGTATTGATAATTGAAGCTAAAAACTGAAGTGAGAGACAGAAAAGTAAGGCCCTGGGACTTCACAGCCATCTTGCAGAAGCATAAGAATGTCCCAAGCGGATTTTACCTAGACCTGAAGGTGCAGGGTGGCCATCTGACATATTTTTATTATATGTGCCTGAGGGAATTAATATAAGTGAGGAACATAAAACTCTCCCACAGGTCCTTGATTTGCATAACCTCTCCCTGGTACAGATCTACCCAGGAAGCAAAGTGGTAATGGGCAGGCTGCTTAGTGAGTCTGGAGAAAAAAAGGATGCAATAAATGACCAGAGTCTTCGATGGCACTTGCTGATACAGCCATGGCCACACCTGGGCATTTTAGAACATAATGAGGAGGTTGGGTGTTTTTGGAGGGGTGGGTGGTGGTGAATCAAGGTCACAGAGTTACATGAGAAAGCTGGGATTTGAACCCAGGCATGCCTGCTCCAATGCCTACACTCTGTCCCCTACATCACAGGGGACCTTCCAGAGTACTTCCCCCTACACAGTATAGATGGCTCACATGCCCTTCAAATAATTGTCTGAGAAAAGAGACACTAATGTGGAATGGTAACTCGGCCAATCCATACTGGAGCTCCTTGAAAGGCCCAGGGGCCTTTTCTGGCAAAGACCTACACTTTATGTCTGCATTTTGCTATTTGTTTTCTATATGTCTCACATCTTTTTGTTCCTCCATTCCTCCTTTACTGCCTTCTTTTGCATTAAGTGGATCTTTTCTAGTGTACCATTTTAATTTCCTTGCTGATTTTAACTGTATTTTAGATTACTTTTCTTAGTGATTGCTCTAGGAATTATAATGGGCATTTTAATCACAATCTACCTCAGATTAAAGCTAACTTAATTACAGTAGAATAGAGAAACTTTACTCCAATATAGCTCTATTCCCTACCCCTTTCTTTGGCAAAGATCTATGAAGAATGCATCACTGGGAGACCTCTGAGAAATAGGATAAACTATTTGCAGTTTAATTATAAATACCTTGTTAGTGAACTGATAGCACATTATTCAAAGTTGTGCAAAGTCATGATAAACAAGAGTTTTACTGATTTCTATGCCAAAAGCTCTATATTCCCCAACATATGTTGTGAAACAATAAAAACACAGCTATGAGTGCAATCCCAGGGGAAGAGGGTGGGCACTTCAGCAATTCATAGCACCTCAAAGCAGCTATGCAAGGCTGGAATATATTAGTTGCTCAATAGTCCATGATGCAGAGCTCTTGGGTCACTATGTAATGGGATGAGTTTCCTCAGCTGAGATGAGATTTAGTAAGTCTTGAATGGTGTTTTGTTCATGGACACTGAGCTGCTGTTCTTTGGCTAGATCCAGGGCTCTCAGGGCATATTCCTCTGCCTGAAATAGAATTGCAGTGACAAAAGGAAGTTGTCACAGAAAAGCATTACATTGGAAGCCCCATCTCTGTTCTACCCCAAAAACATGGGAAAGGACCCTTCAGCTTCTCACACCAGCCACTGAGTTCTTTGTGGAAACTTGTGAACATACACTGGGTCTTCACAGCTAGCCACACATGTGGGATGACAGTGAGAGGCGTTAGGGAACAGGAAAACGTGGTCACTGAGTTTACAGTGGACAAAGCCTCTTTTCTACATTTCAGGGCCCTTTGAACCAACACTGGGAGGCATAGAAGTGAAAGGTGCCACAAGTAAATTGCCATCTGGGGGGCCAAACAGCCCAGAGTTTTGACTTGGACAGAAGCTTCACAGGACATCTTGGGACAGGCTCTAGCTGGCCCTTCCGCCCTCCCTCCCTTCCCCCCTCAATCTCTTCTTTTTTTTTTAACATCTTTATTGGAGTATAATTGCTTTACAATGGCATGTTAGTTTCTGTTGTAAACCAAAGTCAATCAGCTATACGTATGCATATATCCCCATATCTCCTCCCTCTTGCATCTCTCTCTCACCCTCCCTATCCCACCCCTCTAGGTGGTCACAAAGTACCGAGCTGATCTCCCTGTGCTATGTGGCTGCTTCCCACTAGCTATCTATTTTACATTTGGGAGTGTATATAGGTCAATGCCACTCTCTCACTTCGTCCCTGCTTACCCTTCCCCCTCCCCATGTCCTCAAGTCCATTCTCTACGTCTGCGTCTTTATTCCTGTCCTGCCCCTAGGTTCTTCAGAACCTTTTTTTTTCTTTTTTCAGATTCCATACATATGTGTTAGCATACGGTATTTGTTTTTCTCTTTCTGACTTACTTCACTCTGCATGACTGACCCTAGGTCCATCCACCTCACTACAAATAACTCAATCGTTTCTTTTTATGGCTGAGTAATATTCCATTGGATATATGTGCCACATCTTCTTTATCCATTCATCTGTTGATGGACACTTAGGTTGCTTCCATGTCCTGGCTATTGTATATAGAGCTGCAATGAACATTGTGGTGCATGACTCTTTTTGAATTATGGCTTTCTCAGGGTATACGCCCAATAGTGGGATTGCTGGGTTGTATGGTAGTTCTATGTTTAGTTTTTTAAGGAACCTCCATACTATTCTCCATAGTGACTGTATCAATTTACATTCCCACCAACAGTGCAAGAGGGTTCCTTTTCTCCACACCCTCTCCAGCGTTTATTGTTTGTAGATTTTTTGATGATGGTCATTCTGACCAGGGTGAGGTGATTCCTCATTGTAGTTTTGATTTGCATTTCTCTAATGATTAGTGATGTTAAGCATCCTTTCATGTGTTTGTTGGCAATCTGTATATCTTCTGTGGAGAAATGTTTATTTAGGTCTTCTGCCCATCTTGGATTGGGTTGTTTGTTTTTTAGATGTTGAGCTGCTTCTATATTTTGGAGATTAATCCTTTGTCAGTTGCTTTGTTTGCAAATATTTTCTCCCATTCTGAGAGTTGTCGTTTCGTCTTGTTTATGGTTTCCTTTGCTGTGCAAAAGCTTTTCAGTTTCATTAGGTCCCTGTTTTTTTTTTAATTTCCATTTCTCTAGGAGGTGGGTCAAAAGGGATCTTGCTGTGATTTATGTCATGGAGTGCTCTGCCTATGTTTTCCTCTAAGAGTTTTATAGTGTCTGGCCTTACATTTAGGTCTTTAATCCATTTTGAGTTTATTTTTGTGTATGGTGTTAGGGAGTGTTCTAATTTCATTCTTTTACATGTAGCTGTCCAGTTTTCCCAGCACCACTTATTGAAGAGGCTGTCTTTTCTGCATTGTATATTCTTGCCTCCTTTATCAAAGATAAGGTGACCATATGTGCGTGGGTTTATCTCTGGGCTTTCTAACCTGTTCCATTGATCTATATTTCTGTTTTTGTGCCAGTACCATACTGTCTTGATTACTGTAGCTTTGTAGTATAGCCTGAAGTCAGGGAGCCTGATTCCTCCAGCTCCGTTTTTCTTTCTCAAGATTGCTTTGGCTATTTGGGGTCTTTTGTGTTTCCATACAAATTGTGAAATTTTTTGTTCTAGTTCTGTGAATATTGCCATTGGTAGGTTGATAGGGATTGCATTGAATCTGTAGATTGCTTTGGGTAGTATAGTCATTTTCACAGTGTTGATTCTTCCAATCCAAGAACATGGTATGTCTCTCCATCTGTTTGTATCATCTTTAATTTCTTTCATCAGTGTCTTATAGTTTTCTGCATACAGGTCTTTTGTCTCCTTAGGTAGGTTTATTCTTAGGTATTTTACTCTTTTTGTTGCAATGGTAAATGGGAGTGTTTCCTTAATTTCTCTTTCAGATTTTTCATCATTAGTGTATGGGAATGCAACAGATTTCTGTGCATTAATTTTGTATCCTGCTACTTTACCAAATTCATTGATTAGCTCTAGTAGTTTTCTGGTAGCATCTGTAGGATTCTCTATGTATAGTATCATGTCATCTGCAAACAGTGACAGTTTTACTTCTTCTTTTCTTATGTGGATTCCTTTTATTTCTTTTTCTTCTCTGATTGCTGTGGCTAAAACTTCCAAAACTGTGTTGAATAATAGTGGTGAGAGTGGGCAACCTTGTCTTGTTCCTGATCTTAGTGGAAATGGTTTCAGTTTTTCACCATTGAGAATGGTGTTGGCTCTGTGTTTGTCATATATGGCCTTTATTATATTGAGGTAAGTTCCCTCTATGCCCACTTTCTGGAGGGTTCTTATCATAAATGGGTGTTAAATTTTGCTGAAAGCTTTTTCTACATCTATTGAGATGATCATATGGATTTTCTCCTTCAGTTTGTTAATATGGTTTTTCACATTGATTGATTTGCATATATTGAAGAATCCTTGCATTCCTGGGATAATCCCCACTTGATCATGGTGTATGATCCTTTTAATGCACTGTTGGATTCTGTTTGCTAGTATTTTGTTGAGGATTTTTGCATCTAGTTTCATCAGTGACATTAGCCTGTAGTTTCCTTTCTTTGTGGCATCTTTGTCTGGTTTTGGTATCAGGGTGATGGTGGCCTCGTAGAATGAATTTGGCAGTGTTCCTCCCTCTGCTATATTTTGGAAGAGTTTGAGAAGGATAGGTGTTAGCTCCTCTCTAAATGTTTGATAGAATTCACCTGTGAAGCCATCTGGTCCAGGGCTTTCGTTTTTTGGAAGACTTTTAATCACAGTTTCAATTTCAGTGCTTATGACTGGTCTGTTTATATTTTCTATTTCTTCCTGGTTTAGTCTCTGAAGGTTGTGCTTTTCTAAGAATTTGTCCATTTCTTTCAGGTTGTCCATTTTATTGGCATATAGTTGCTTGTAGTAATCTCTCATGATCCTTTGTATTTCTGCAGTGTCAGTTTTTACTTCTCCTTTTTCATTTCTAATTCTATTGATTTGAGTCTTTTCCCTTTTTATCTTGATGAGTCTGGCTAATGGTTTATCAATTTTGTTTATCTTCTCAAAGAACCAGCTTTTAGTTTTATTGATCTTTGCTACTGTTTCCTTCATTTCTTTTTCTTTTATTTCTGATATGAACTTTATGATTTCTTTCCTTCTGCTAACTTTGGGGTATTTTTGTTCTTCTTTCTCTAATTGCTTAAGGTGTAAGGTTGGGTTGTTTGAGATTTTTCTTGTTTCTTGAGGTAGGATTGTATTGCTATAAACTTCCCTCTTAGAACTGCTTTTGCTGCATCCCATAGGTTTTGGGTCATCGTGTTTTCATTGTCATTTCTTTCTAGGTATTTTTTGATTTCCTCTTTGATTTCTTCAGTGATCTCTTGGTTATTTAGTAGTGTATTGTTTAGCCTCCATGTGTTTGTAATTTTTACAGTTTTTTTTCCTATATTGATGTCTAGTCTTACAGCGTTGTGGTCAGAAAAGGTACTTGATACAATTTCAATTTTCCTAAATTTATCAAGGCTTGATTTGTGACCCAAGATATGATCTATCCTGGAGAATGTTCCATGAGCACTTGAGAAGAAAGTGTATTCTGTTGTTTTTGGATGGAATGTCCTATAAATATCAATTAAGTCCATCTTGTTTAATGTGTCATTTAAAGCTTGTGTTTCCTTATTTCTTTTCATTTTGGATGATCTGTCCATTGGTGAAAGTGGGGTGTTAAAGTCCCCTACTATGATTGTGTTACTGTCGATTTCCCCTTTTATGGCTGTTAGCATTTCTTATGTATTGAGGTGCTCCTATATTGGGTGCATAAATATTTATCATTGTTATATCTTCTTCTTGGATTGATCCCTTGATCATTATGTAGTGTCCTTCTTTGTCTCTTGTAATAGTCTTTGTTTTAAAGTCTATTTTGTCTGATATAGGAATTGTTACTCCAGCTTTCTTTTGATTTCCATTTGCATGGAATATCCTTTTCCATCCACTCACTTTCAGTCTGTACGTTTCCCTAGGTCTGAAGTGGGTCTCTTGTAGGCAGCATACATACGGGTCTTGTTTTTGTATCCATTCAGCCAGTCTATATCTTTTGGTTGGAGCATTTAATCCATTTACATTTAAGGTAAGTATCAATATGTATGTTCCTGTCACCATTTTCTTAATTGTTTTGGGTTTGTTATTGTAGGTCTTTTCCTCCTCTTGTGTTTCCTGCCTTGAGAAGTTCCTTTAGCATTTGTTGTAAAGCTGCTTTGGTGGTGCTGAATTCTCTTAGCTTTTGCTTGTCTGTAAAGGTTTTAATTTCTCTGTCGAATCTGAATGAGATCCTTGCTAGGTAGAGTAATCTTGGTTGTAGGATTTTCCCTTTCATCACTTTAAATATGTCCTGCCACTGCCTTCTGGCTTGCAGAGTTTCTGCTGAAAGATCAGCTGTTAACCTTATGGGGATTCCCTTGTATGTTATTAGTTGCTTTTCCCTTGCTGCTTTTAATATTTTTGCTTTGTATTCAATTTTTGATAGTTTGATTAATATGTGTCTTGGCGTGTTTCTCCTTGGATTTTTCCTGTATGGGACTCTCTGCGCTTCCTGGACTTGATTAACTATTTCCTTTCCCATATTAGGGAAGTTTTCAACTCTAATCTCTTCAAATATTTTCTCAGTCCTTTTCTTTTTCTCTTCTTCTCTGGGACCCCTATAATTCGAATGTTGGTGCATTTAATGTTGTCCCAGAGGTCTGTGAGACTGTCCTCCATTCTTTTCATTCTTTTTTCTTTATTCTGCTCTGCGGTAGTTATTTCCACTATTTTATCTTCCAGGTCACTTATCCTTTCTTCTATCTCAGTTATTCTGGTATTGATTCCTTCTAGAGAATTTTTAATTTCATTTATTGTGTTGTACATCATTGTTTGTTTGCTCTTTAGTTCTTCTAGGTTCTTGTTAAATGTTTCTTGTATTTTCTCCATTCTATTTCCAAGATTTTGGATCACCTTTACTATTATTACTCTGAATTCTTTTTCAGGAAGACTGCCTATTTCCTCTTCATTTGTTTGGTCTGGTGGGTTTTTACCTTGCTCTTTCATCTGCTGTGTATTTCTCTGTCTTCTCATTTTGCTTAACTTACTGGGTTTGGGGTCTCCTTTTCGCAGCCTGCAGGTTTGAAATTCCCGTTGTTTTTGGTGTCTGCCCCCAGTGGGTAAGGTTGGTTCAGTAGGTTGTTTAGGCTTCCTGGTGCAGGGGACTGGTGCCTGTGTTCTGGTGGATGCGGCTGGATCTTGTCTTTCAGGTGGGCAGGACCACGTCTGGTGATGTGTTTTGGGGTGTCCGTGAGCTTATTATGTTTGTAGGCAGCATCTCTGCTAATAGCTGGGGTTGTGTTCCTGTCTTGCTAGTTGTTTGGCATGGGGTGTCCAGCACTGGGGCTTGATGGTTGTTGAGTGGAGCTGGGTCTTAGCGTTGAGACCAAGACCTCTGGGAGAGCTCTCGCCGATTGATATTACGAGGGGCCAGGAGGTCTCTGGTGGACCAATGTCCTGAACTCGGCTCTCCCACCTCAAAGGCTCAGGCCTGACACCTGGCTAGAGCACCAAGACCCTATCAGCCACATGGCTCTACTCACAAAGGGGAAATGGGTGCCTCAGGAAGCCGAGCACGTGCTTTCACCCCCCTCCATCTCTTCTTTCCTCCCTTATTTCCTTCCTTCCTTCCTTTCATCCTTCCTTCCTTTCCTCTTTTTCTCCTTCCTGTCTTTCAATATATATTTATTAAAAGGCTACTATGTTCCAGGTACTGTGACTATAGGCAGAAATTCCTACCCTTGTGAAATTGACAATATAATGGGGGAGAGAGGCAATAAACAAGACAAATAATTAAAATGCGATAGTATCTTATAGTGATTCATGCTAAGGAAAAAATAAAGCAGGAAGGGGAACAGGAAGCATTAATGGTGGCAGTGGGGGTTTGCCGTTTCAGACAGAGGGCAGGGAAAGCGTTATTGAAAAGCAGACAGCTGAGTCCAGGCCTGAAGGAAGCGAGGTGCCAACCCTGAGTAGATAGAGGTGTCCCTTTTCTCTAAGGACCTCTTGCAGACCTAACAACACCCTTAA